>NW_026578135.1:85000-95000 GCF_029603195.1 Condylostylus longicornis | reverse complement strand
GCTTGTGATTTCGCAAATATAAGGTGGCAAATATTCAAACTTTACAAATTTTGTGAGGTGATAACTTGAGAGGGGGTGGAGATGGGAAAAATTTTTTTTCTAACGAAATAACTATTTATGAATATCGAAGAGTTGCTAAAACTTTACACTCCTGTAACATACTTTGTAGAAGAAAAACAATTTTTGGCATCGAAAATTTGAAAAAAACGGATTTTAGATAACGGTAAATTTTAACGGCCATTTTGTTTTTTTAAAGTTCAGAAATGGTATGCCGCGATAGAAGAAGCCAGCTACTATTTTTCAGTTTTTGCAAAATTTGAAAAATGTTTATGGCTTCTTTGCAATAAATAGTTAAAAAATGCCATTTTTTGGATTTTTTGGGTGGAGCACGAGTAACTTTTACAGGAGGGGAGATAGGTGAAATTATTTGTTCTACGGAAAAAGGTTTTTAGTAAAGATCTATGTACGTATAAAATTTCAGCTTTTTATTTTCAAGGGTGTAAAAGTTTTGATACGGACAGACGGGCGGACAGAGTGAAAATAATAAGCACTTTTTTCAAAAATTTTTTGGAAAAGTACTAAAAAGTACTAAGATAAATATTTACGTGGATGAAAATAATCTGCAAAAAAATGAAATTCCTTTACAAATAGCTCGATTATGATATGAATTCATTTGCAAATTGGTGTAAATTTAATTGATTAGGCCTTAATGCCACTAAATATTCTGTTGTCAGCTACACTCGTCGATCGTTATCCAAAATATCTTAGTATTTCTTGAATAAAGATAAACTTAAAAGAATTTTTTTGTATTACAAATGTACAAGTTTTATTTGACAGTAACTTAATATTCAGGTAACACTACAATATCGTAGCCATACTAATTCCGTCTCAGGTTTCGTTAAGCGTTATACAAAAAGCTTTACGATCTTTATGTCATAAAAATCTTGTTCTTAAATATGTTAGTCAATATACTAATAAATTGAAGAGAGTTCAAGAAAACTCCTACGAAAATGAATTGCTATTATTTTAAATGAAAACTCTCAATAGTAAAAATTGGTGTAAATTTTTTGCTGACTATGAAAATTTTTTTTCAAGTAATTTTAAATATGATTAATTTCTTTGATTTATTTTAAAGTTTTCTATTGTGAAAAACAAAAACTTACTGGTAAGTACACAATAAAGGTTTTTTTTATAAATAATCTTGTAAGGCATTTCACACAAGAGTAAAATTCACGACGCTACTGGAATAGTTGTTGGAAAAATTATTGAATTCCATTATTCTTACGATAAAAAGCGAAAAATGCTTTAAAAATTCACTAACACCCCATGTGATTCTTTTTGATGTAATGTTGAAATAAAATTTGAATTTCACAATTAGCAGTACATATGAAACACACTTGTTTATAATTTATTTAATTGTTCTTTGTTTGTAGCAATTTTAAGATTAAGAATTGCTTTAATATCTAGGGAATCATTTACTGAATCGTTCTCATTGCTAGTACTGATTTAGTGTGATTCAACTCTAATTTTATTTAAGCAATATAGGAGATTCTTTTTAATCGATTTCTGAATTAAGATATCAGTTCATTTACCGAAACTCGATTGAATTTAAAACTATAACGCTTTGTTACATTTCCAACTTTTTATTATAAATTTCAACTTTAATATTACTATATTATACCACTTCTAATTTCGTACGTTTACAGTTTTATCTTTCACAAAGTATTGAACTATCCCAAGTAACAATTTTTATCTCATAAGATTCTTGCAGAGCTATATTAAGAATTCTTCAAGAATATTACTCTTATAATATCAGTCTTGTAGAACACTAAAAGACCCTAATGAGAACTTTATAAGAGCAAAAGAGCGCAATTACTAGAGTTATTAATTCTTGTAATGAGAGTTACTCGTAGGCTCCCATTAAAAGAATTTTTAAAGCATATAACTCTCATACTAGTTTTGGTATACGAAAATTCTCACAAGCCATTTATAATAGTGTTACTAGAAAGAGAAAGCAATACTTTATAGAATAAATGTGTCGGTCTTACTTCGAACTTTATAAAAAATATATCTATTCCGCTCTTAATAATTATTTTTTTTAAAAAAAACGAAACAAAATATACATATGTTTACGTATATGATATGTAATCAATAAATATTTGTATTCAAAAACTTAATATCATAAAATTATAAATATGGGAAACTAAAATAATTTTTTTGCCATTATTATAAATCAAAAAGTTCTGGCATTAACATTTTATTGATAAAAGTTGATATTGTACTTCGAAACAAAGCAACGCCAACTAAAAATTATTAAAATTTAAAAAATTTTTATGCATATTTTTTAGCCAAATGATATCTCATTTCTTTTTTTTTACATAAATTTTAAAATTTAAGAATTGTTAAACAAAAAATATATATACTAATGTGCATAAATTCCAACTAAAGCTTTATTATATTCAATAAACACTATAATTTTGTATTTCATTCACTTTAATTTAATAATTTCTTTACAATAAATATTTTTCAGACTTCTTTCCAAAAAAAAGAATTCTCAGTATCATTAGTGTTAAAATTTAGATAAGGAATAAAGTTGGGTCAAACCAATGGTTTGTATTGTAGCATTTTTCCCTTCAACAAGTGAAAATTCTGTTTTTAAATACGGTCTATGTATACCTATCACACTATTAAAATTTTTTTCATTCATATACAAAACTATTTCTGGGATTGCATATATTTAGGATGACCGATTTATGCAGTATTTGAAATAGAGCAAAAATTAATATAAAGAGGGGTTAACATAATGCTCAATTTTAAGGTTTAAATGTGTGAGTTAAGAAAATAATTATATTTTTTAATGTCATGGAATTTACCGTTTACTTTTTGCGTTTATAGACATTTGAAAAAGCTTGTGGTTTCGGAAATATAGGGTGTCAAAAATTCAAATTTTATAAATTTCAAGGAACGATAACTTGAGAGGGGGCGGAGATAGAAAAAAATTTTCTTCTAACGAAATGAACTATTTATTAATGTCTAAAAGTCCCTAAAATTTCAAGCTTCTAAAGGCTGGGGTCTAGAAGAAAAACGATATCAAAAATTTGAAAAAAAAACGGATTTTATGTAACAGTCAATTTTAACGGCCATTTTGCTTTTTTAAAGTTCAAGTATAGTATACCACGCTAAGGAAAGCAAGCCGCTGCATTTTTGCGTTTGCAAAATTTCAAAAATGCGTATGGTTTCTTTGCAACAAATAGTTAAAAAAGGCCATTTTTAGGGTTTTGGGAGGGGTATACCTTCTATAGGGGGGGAGATAGGTAAAAATTTTATTCTACGGAAATAAGATTCTAGTAAAGATCTATGTACGTACAAAATTTCAGCTTTCTATCTTCAAGGGTGTAGAAGTTTTGTAAACAGACACACGGACACACGGACAGATGGACGGACGGACGGACGGACAGAGTGAAACTAATAAGCACTTTTTTTCAAAAATATTTTGGAAAAGTGCTAAAAACTGAATTTATGAGTAAGAAGAAATTACACAAGCATTTACTGACTGCTGAATTAGAATTGGGCAATATTGAAAACAAAGAAATTTTTGTTAGGCACCACTTAACTTCGTTACAAACTTATTTGTATCATGAAGCAAAGAAGCTAAAACAATTTCATAACTTTCGCTTCTTATGGTTCAACGATGGACAAATTTTTCTTCGGGAACATGAAAAAAGTTAGGTCTTCTTTATTTCTAATTATAGTGATATTGATCGTATCAAAAATATTTTTAATAATAATTAATAACTTTAAAATCATAACCTCAATCAAGTTCTGTAATTTTTTTGTGATTATTTTTCTTTTTATTATAATTGTTTTTTGCTAACTTTTCACTCGCTTATGAATTCATATTTCTTTAAACTAATTATTACTTTGACATTTAATAAAAAAAAAATTTTTTTTCTATCATGGTATATATGTATTAAATAAGGTTATGTATACATTAACATCATATTATTACATTTACACTTTTAAAATTATTCTGTTTAAATACTTTTACTCTATCTTATATCGATTATACTATATTTTTATTATATTTATTACATTTCATTCTATAAATTTGTATTTAAATATTTCGTTCAATTCTACCACTTTTTTATTTCGGATTACAGGCTCCAATTATATCATATCTCGGTATTTTATTTTGTTGAAACATAAACTTTATTCTTTTAAAAAGAAAATTCATTTTTTAAATAAGCATAAACTTTATTCTACTAATAATTTTCATTTTATAAATGATTCTAATTATAACACTTTAATTTTACTACTATTTCTACAAAGCATATGCCTTGAAATTAAAATTCTTTTATCTGATTTGGTAAGTCCATTTTTGAACATTATTTTCAACCATAACATTTTTTCTTTTCGATTTATAAATACTAGGATAATTGCACTTCAACAATTTCCATTTAACTATATATTTTGCTACAATATTACTATAAATTCCAATATCAAATATAAATTTCCTAATTCTTATAATTTTATCTTCTATTTCTTACTTTTTTTTACTATCTCTACAAAATATAATGTATATAAATGTATATTAAAAGCTACCAATTTGACCTTCTTTGAATTAAATAGATTGATTACTAAATTTTTCAATAATTATAACAAAAATTCTAAAATTTTTATGGTCCACATATTACTGTTTACTTTTTTTCATAACATTTTACCTGATATAATCACTACAATAATAAAATAATTTTGCTTTGAATACTCTTTGTATGATTGCATTGTTAAGAATTGTTTCTGTTTGACAATATTGTATGATGGTAATATTGTTGAAAATTTGTTGTTGATATTTCTTTTTAACTTTTGTATGATGTTGTATGACGAAGTACCGGACTTACACATTGAACATTTTTTGTCAGTGACGCACAACCCTAATTTTTTTTTGAATTTTGATAAAAATTTAAATGTGATTTATTTTAATATTCGAAGTCTCAGGAACAAATTGGGGTCCTTGGAATCTTTGATACGGTCTTATTCTTGTAAAATTCATATTGTCGTCTTAACTGAAATATGGTTAAGAGAGACGGAAAACAAGTTTTTTAATATACCAGGATATGTAGCTTACTTTTCAAATCGTCGAGACTCTTATGGAGGTGTTGGTATTTATATAATTGAGGAAATTAGTAGTACTTTGGTACATAGTGAGGAATTTGATAAATCAAATTTTTTAGTTGTTAAATTATTGAGGAACAATTTAAATATTGTAGCGGTTTATAGGTCACATGAGACAAATCAATATAACTTTATACAAAGGGTTGATGATATTACATCAAAATTTTCAAATTCAGTTATGGTTGGGGATTTTAATCTAGATCTTCTGAATAGGAATAACGAAGTTATTCGGGCTTATGTGAACGCATTATTTACTAATGGTTTTATTGTATGTAATAGGTTTTCAATTGATTTTGCTACTAGGTTTGGAAACTCGCCAAAATAATTGATCACTTGGTTACGGATCTATTGAGATTTGAATATACTTTTCTGATTTCCGATTGCTGTCTGTCAGATCACCAGATGTTTCTTGTAAGTATTGATCTAGAACCGATTTCTGAAGCAGTTGATATGACTCGAAGTGTTTTAAATTACGATGGGGTAGATGCCGATAGAATTTGGAGTTGCTTGTCTTCTTATACTTGTTTTGACTCGCTAGTTCGAGATTTGGGTCAGGTTGTGTCTAATAATACGGAGAGGGTCCCTAGCAGACATATTAGGAAAAAAAAAGAGTGAATGACAGAAGAAATTTTGTCAAAAATGAAAATTAGGGATTCCTTTTATAGATTCTCGCGAAAATATAGAGATGATGAACATATATTAGAATTGTACCGTATATATAGGAATTAGGTAAATAAATTGATTGACCAGGCCAAAAAAGTTTATTTTTCGAACCAACTGTTGAGTGGTGGCTCTGATGGCAGGAAAGTATGGAGGACATACAACGAAATTATGTACAACAAAAGATCGGTTGCTAGGTCCACAATAAAAGTATTAAATATTAATGGTGAGTCTTTGGACGAAGAAATTGTAATAGCTGATAAAATTAACGAATTTTTCGTTAACATTACTGATGAGCTTAATATTGTCACAGGTAGTTTAGATCTGAATTATATAGGGAGTTTTAGTAAAACAATTCATAGTGGTTTTGACTTGTGCCCCACGAGCTCCGGGGAAGTCAAAGATGTGATTTCTTAATTAAAGCCTTCTGCTGCTACGGGCTATGATCATATTTCAACAAAATTTATTCAAAGGTACTCTAATTTATTGGCTCCTGTATTAGCAAATTTGATAAGCAGGTGCTTCCAGAATTCCACTTTCCCGCAATCGTTGAAAGAGGCAATTGTTGTTCCGATTTTTAAGGGGGGAAGTACTACGGATCCGTCTAATTACAGACCAATATCATTTTGAATGGTTTCTCTAAAATTTTTGAGTTGGTAATTAAGGCACGTCTTAACACTTTTATTTCAAATAATGGTGTCTTTCATCCGGAACAGTTTGGTTTCGAAAGGCACTCTAATACGAGTGCTGCTTGCCTTAGTTTGACTCACTTTATTACTACGACTCTAGATAAGGGTAAATTCGTCGCTTGTTTACTTTTGGACCTCAGGAAGGCTTTTGACTGCGTGGATCACAGGATTCTTTTGGAGAAGCTCAGAACTTTTAATTTTATACTTAGTCAGCTTGCTTTTTTTGACTCTTACTTGCGGGGTAGAGTCCAGAGAGTTTGTAATGGCAGTTATGGAAGAGTTAGTAGTAGGGGAGTGCCGCAGGGCTCAATTCTGTGGCCTGACTTATTCAGAATCTATATTGATGACTGTTGGAATTGAAGGGTACTCTGCAGTTATTTGCTAACGATGCGAGTATTAAGTATGCTGCTGAATCAGAAGTTGAGTTGAGGGGGCTTATAATGCAGGATCTTGGAAATATCGAGGAATGGTTAGAGCATCATAGACTGGTACTAAATTTCGATAAAACTAAAATATTATTCCTAAAATATTATTCCAGTGACGACATTGTTTTTAAATCTAACCGTATAGGAATTGTCGATAGCTGTAATTATTTAGGATTAGTTTTAGACAAGAAATTAGGTTGGGTAGATCATGTTGACCATATTTTGGGGAAGATTTCGCCCTATATTTTTATTCTTAGAAGGCTGCGTCGATACGTTTCTACCAACGCCTTGTATTCAATATACTCTTCTTTTATACTGTCTCAACTGCTGTATCTGAATCCGGTTTGGAGTGGTGCTACAAAAGAAATAATGCCTAGGCTGGATGTAGCACATAAAAAAGCTATTAAGATTATTCATTTTTACTCTCCACTTCATCCCACTGGTCAACTCTACTCTGGAAGATACATGAGCTTACAAAACATAAATCTCAGAGAGTTATATCTAACTGCTTATAAAATTATAAATAACCTAGTGAAACATAGCTTTATTCTGAATAGAAATATTGACTTGTATCATCACAATACAAGAAATAGATCTAATTTCTATATGTTTCTATTTAGATCTAATAACCAAAAACAAAAATTGTTTATATAAATGTTTAAAACTCTATAATAAATTGCCAAATCATTTAAAAGATGTTCCGAATTTAAAGGCATTCAATAAAAAAATAGTAGATTTATATACTTTCTTCTAATCAAAATGTTAATCGGTAGAATTGAATCAGTAGCAAAAATTTATAGAAGTTAAGTATGAAATAAATATATATCTATACGTATGTAAATAAATTAAATATATAAAAGTAATTATAAAAATAAATATAAACAAATATTTTATTATGTAATCTTGAACTATATAAAGTAGTATAAATGTCTTTGTAAAAAACTACTAGGATATAAATGAATTTGTATTTTCTATAATAACTACATTTCGATAAGTTATGTAATATAAATAAGTAACGTACATTATGTAGACTAGTGTTAATATCATATATTTCAATTGAACTTTACTCTTGTCTTTTTATTATTTTTTACGATATGTTATGAATTTATTTTCTTATTCTTATCTATTCATAAGAATTACAGTGATCTATCAGCCTAGGCTCAGATCTCTTGCTTTTCTATAATAATATTAAGCCGTAATTTTTATAATTTATTTATTAAGATAATTTATTTATTAAGATTATGAATTAAATAAAAAAAAAAATTAGAGCAATAATAATAACAATAATAATAATAATAAAAAATACGATAAAAATAATATTAGCAATAATAACAGTAATATTAAATTATAATAATAATAATAATAATAATAATAATAATAATAATAATAATAATAATAATAATTATTATTATTATAATAATAATAATAATAATAATAATAATAATATGATAATAATAATATGATAATAACAACAACATGAAATTATAATATTAATAATAATTATAATAGTAATAATAATAATAACAATAATAATAATAATAATAACAGTAATAATAATAATAATAATAATATCAATAATAATAACAATAATAATAATAGTAATAATAATAATAAGAGTAATAATAGCAATAATAATAATAAAAATAATAATAATTATAATAATAATATTAGGAATAATAATAAAAATAAATAAATAATAATAATAATGGGGTGTCGGGTGTGTAAGCGACAGGAAAAACGTTGACCGTTTGCTTTTTAAGCATTCCAGCGTCGCAACTGTGTCTAGCTGCCACCAAGTGCTCATTATACCTCCACGTGGTGGCCCCCGGGCAACTGAACAGATTTCAGGCTAAATAATGAGTGCGTCTCGTAGCGTCTGTCCTACAATAGGCGGCTACAAACAGCGTCTGTTTCCTTAAAGGACGGCTGATTTTTAAGACGGAAAACTTTTAAACCCTTCAGAAGGCAACGGGAAACCACTGAAGTAACTTCCCTAGAAAAAACATATGACAAGTACAAAAGAAACACAGCCCTCAGTCTCCGGCAAAAAGAGGGTGCTAAGAATCCCCGCAGGTAAAACAAAAACAACACTCAAAATAGGTACGTGGAATGTCAACAGCTTATTTGAATCAGGTAAATTAGCAAATACGGCACAAGAAATGCAACCCTTAAAAATAGATATCTTGGGCATTAGTGAAACATGGTGGCCAGATAAGGGTGAATGCCGAGTAGAAGGAGCAAAATTTTATTACTCAGGAAACAATACCTCAACTCATCGTAATGGCGTTGGCATTATAGTTACAGATAAAATTATAGATTATGTAACAGAATGTGTATCGTATTCAGACAGAATCATGCTAATGAAAATAAATGCTAAACCAGTAAAACTCAACATCATTCAAATATACGCCCCTGCTGCTGATTCATCTGAAGACGAGATAGAAGAACTCTACGAGCAAATTAATTATCTCATGAAACAACTAAAACCTCATGAAATCAATATGGTGATAGGAGATTTCAATGCAAAAGTTGGAGCAGGAAGAGAAGATGGAATAGTTGGGCCTTTCGCTTTGGGTTTGAGAAACGAAAGAGGTGATCGGTTGATACAGTTTTGCCAGGAACAAAAACTTAACCAATACATGGTTTTGCTTACCGTATCGAAGATTATATACGTGGACATCACCCCAGCATAGCAGAGGAAACATTATTCGTAACCAAATTGATTACATATTAATAAACAAACGCTTTAGTTAATCTGTAAAGTCGGTCTGTACATATCCAGGAGCCGATGTTCCATCAGACCATAATCTTTTAGTAGCTAAAATAAACATCAAACTAGCTAGAACTAGAAGAGAACTTCGTCAACCCAAAATAGATGTGGAAAAACTAAATAATACGGATATAAAGAATCAATTGGCTACTGAAATTAACAACCAACTAAGATCTGTTATGGAAGAAAGCGAAAATATTTGTGATCATGTAAAATTAGTTCTAAAAGACACTTCAAAAAATATATTGGGTCACAAGAAGTACGTCGCAAAACAAAAATGGATG
>NW_026578135.1:60000-65000 GCF_029603195.1 Condylostylus longicornis | reverse complement strand
TTCCCGAACACTTAGGGACCCACGTCCAAGACAATTGCGGCGCCGAACAGCCAGTGCCGGACAGTCGCAGAGAATGTGCACGGCGGTCTCATCGCCACCCCCACAAAATCTGCACAGGGGGGAGCCCGACTTCCCCAGCCTGTGCAGGTGGTATTTCACCGGGCAGTGCCCCGTGAAGAAATTCACAATAGTGCGAACCCGGCTCCTGCTCATCCCCAGCAACTCCGCAGCGAATCCGCCGGAGCACGCCGGAACAAACACCTTCGCATGACGGCACCCTTTCGTGTCCCGCCAGTGACGACTGCATTCCGCCGCGAGTAGGCAGGCAAGCCTGGCCCCCACGGCGGAAGAAGGCAGACCACAGAAAGGCAGCGGCTGCACAAAGGCAGCCCCAGATCCCCTCCGCGCCAACTCATCGGCAACTTCGTTGCCCGCATGGCCACTATGGCCCGGCACCCAAATGAGCATCACTCTGTTTTCCGATGCCAATTCCATAAGTGCAGCAAGGCAGCTCCAGACCAGCTTGGATGTAACCTGAGCTGAACGGAGCGCCAGCAGTGCAGCCCTGCTGTCTGAGAACACATAGATGGTGCGGTTTCTACACCCCCTTTCCAAATTGATTCTCAGACAGATCTCTATTGCATGTATTTCGGCCTGGAACACTGTGCAATACGGGTCAAGCGTTGCATATACACGCGTGTCCGGGCGGACACCGTATACGCCCGAGCCCACACCCGACTCCGTTTTGGATCCGTCCGCATACCACACGCTCGAACCCGACCTAAGTATCGGACCACCCCGATCCCACGTCCATCGATCAGGAAACAGAACCCTGTACTTTTGGTCGAAGTTGTACCGCGGCAGACAGGTATCTGACATGGTTATCCTTAGAATCGGATCGCCCTCAATGAAGTCTCTGTGAGTTCTGTGGGCCAACTTTAGCCCTGCCCCGTCCTCGCCAGAGAGAAGTCGGTAAGTCACCAGCCGAGCTTCCTTCAATATATGGAGGTGCAGTGGCGGCAATCCGATCATCACCTCCAATGCAGCGGTGGGAGCCGTCCGCATCGCCCCGGTCACTCCCAGGCAGGCCAGCCTCTGTAGCTTTTCCAGCTTGGCCCGCACACCCGCCTGCTGAGCCTTACGGCACCATACAATCGACGCATAGGTGACGATGGGCCTAGCAAGGGCCGTATATAGCCACAGTGCTATTCTGGGACTAATTCCCCAGGTCCCCCCGATGAAGCTCCTACACGTCCACAAGGCCGCCGTAGCTCTCCGGATAACTCTATCGATATGGGTATTCCAAGAGAGACGATCATCCAGGGTTACCCCCAGATACTTCACCTCCCTCGAGTAATTAATACGTTCACCAAACAGAATTGGGCTCGTTAATCTGTCCCTGCTTCTGCGTCTGGTGAAGGCGACCAAAGTGCTTTTGCTTGGATTTATATTTAACTTAACGCCTTTGCACCACCTTTCCACAACACGTAAATTTTGCTGTAGAAGATCAGAAATAGTGCTCTCAAATTTTCCCCGCACGACGAAGGCCACATCGTCAGCGTATCCCCAGACACGCGCCCCGGAGCCCCTGAGAGCAGCTATTAGATCATCCACTACAATGGACCACAGGAGGGGCGAAAGAACCCCGCCCTGCGGACATCCTTTTGCAGCGGAGATGAAGAGTATATCGTCAGCTATGGTGGACTTAATAATCCTATCCTGTAGCATCCGATTGACCCATCTGCTAGTCGTCGCATCAATCCCTCGTTTGTGCAACGACTCACAGATGACATGATATGGGGTGTTGTCAAAAGCTCCCTCTATATCAAGGAAGCAGCCAACTGCTACCTCCCGCACTTCCAGTGAGTTTTCAAGGACCCCCACCAGACTCTGCAGAGCGAGTACAGTAGACCTTCCCGACTGATAGGCGTATTGAGATTCATGCAAGGGATTGCTTCCCAGTGCACCGTCCCGTATAAATCTATCAATCACTTTTTCCATTGCTTTCAATAGAAAAGAAGTAAGGCTGATTGGACGGAAAGACCTTGGGTGGTTGCTTGGTCGCTTACCCACCTTCGGAATATACGTCACTTTAGCCACCCTCCATGCCTGAGGGATGTAACCCCACGCATAGCTGGCGCGAAAAATTCCCAACAGTGCTCTAGCGATATGTTGGAAACCCCTCTGCAAAAATGCAGGATATATCCCGTCATCACCTGGAGATTTGAAGGGCCTGAAAGAGAAAACAGCCCATCTAATCCTGCCCATCGTGAAGACTAGACGGGATCGTTGCCAGTCATCCCTCCTGGGCCAGGGTGCCCCCGGTTCGATGACTGCATTTGAGTGATTCCGAAGAATCTCCGAGTCAGGAAAGTGCGTTGACGCCATAAGCTCCAACGTCTGCCTTCCGTTCTCAGTCATCGAGCCATCAGGACGTTCCATTAGGCCCAACCTACTAGCATACTTTTTGGAAAGCACCCTGTGAAGACGCGCACTGCTGGGGAGTTCATCAATGCCCTTGCAGAACGCCCTCCACGAGATTCTCTTCGCTTTCCTAATTTCTTTATTGTATTTTGTGAGTGAGTCCTTATACTCTTCCCACGAACCTGACGCTTTGGCCCTATTGAATAGCTTCCTGGTCTTTAGTCTAAGCCTTGAAAGCTCCTCATTCCACCACGGGCACTTCCTATTGCTCCGCCTCGGCTTAGCACGGCAGCTCCCGTGATAGGCATTAGTAATAGCCGCCGTCAAGGCCTCGCTGGCCAGTTCGATATCCATCACCGTTCTGACAGAAGCAGGAACGGATCTAATCCCATCCATGAGGAGCGTTTCGAATTGACTCCAATCTGTGGATTGGGGCACCCGATATATTTCTTCTGCCAGGCCCCCGGAGACCATGATATCAAACCTAATCTGCCTATGATCGGACATGGATGTCTCATTTGAGACATGCCATCCACCAACCCTACTGCCGATAAATTCAGTGCAAAGGGTGATGTCAAGGACCTCTTCCCTAATTGCATTTATGAATGTCGGCCTATTGCCTTCATTCATAATCATTAATTTATTGCTATATATAAATTCAAGTAGGCACTCACCTCGTTTGTTTATATTGCTGCTTCCCCAGACGGTGTGGTGGGCATTGGCATCACTTCCTATTATAAGTTGGAAGTTCCTCCTTCCACAAAAGTCCACTAGATCCTTCAGTTGCTCGTCCGGGTGGGCACAGTCCCCCGGGAGGTAGGATGAGCACACAATGAACTCTGTCCAGCCCCCGCAGGACTTCACCTTCACCAACGCAGCTACCTGATCCTTAGAACAGTAATCTGGAATGGGAAAATACGTTAGCTTTTTACTAAACAAGATGCAAGCCCTAGGCCTGCCCCCAGTTGTATTATCATACAATAGCTCACCTGTTAGGCCCTTAACCTGATCCTTCACTATGTAAGGCTCTTGGATAAGGGCGATATCGAGGTGATCCTTCATAAATCTATGAGCCAGAACATCAGTAGATGCCCTAGCATGCTGTAGATTTATTTGGATGCACCTCACAGCCATATTATTTCCTCCGGCTCTTGTCTATGGGCTTTGGCCCTTTAGACAAAGGCTTTACATGAGCCTTACCTCCCATTTTCGCCTTTTTACACATCTTGGTGGGCGCCTGCCCTGCCACAGCCTCTTTTGCCGCCCCAGGTGCCACGCTAGCCCCTCCAACAGCAAATACCGAAGCATTTCCGGGCTTCCCAATGGGCTTGAGCCCTTTTGGTTCCCCCGGGACGCTTGTATTTGGCGTGCTGGTCGATGGTCCGTTTCCCTTGCCGCCATTTTCGGAGCGACTTCAGACTTTCCAATGAGTTTTGGCTCTTTTGTTTGGCCTGAAGTGCTCGTCGTTGTCGTTGTCGCGGTGGGCACTGGTTTTTTATTTTGTCCTGCCCTGCCGCCAGCACCTTGAGAGGATTTTCTTCCTTTAACCCGAACGGTAACACGGAAGAAATTCAGGAAAAGTCGGAACTCCGCTTTCCGTAGATCTTCCAATCCGGAATCATCCACGGAAAAGGTGATGGAGCAGCCCCCGTCCTTTTCCTTATCCATCCTCAGCACCCTCCAGGAACTTATCTTGAGGCTGGGATTTTGCTTCCCTATCCTACTTAGAAATTTGTCCCTGGAGAGACTGACGGTTGTCTCGTCCTTTGGTACGTAGGTGACGCAGACATGCTGTTTGGGCATGCTGTCGCCATCCAGTACCACGACATCGCAACCGTCCCAAGGCTTTATCTTCCTGCAGACACTGGTTATCCACTCCCTGGTGTCTTGATTGTTGCATGTTACGGATATCCATCCGTCCCTTTGCAACGCTGCAGTGAATTGTGGATGAGAGTCCACAACCCTATCCATTTCATCCATGATGGCTACTTTGATTTTCCCCATCTGGACTTCGGATAGCCTTTCCTCTGGATGCAGTCTATGAGTGATGGCCACCTTGACCTGTGCTACTGCATCCTGATAAGAAGTCATTTTCGGGTTTTGTTGAGGAATGTTCCCAGGGACCTTTTCCTCAACATTGCCCTTCATCGACCTCTTCTTTGAGGGCCCTGCATCAGGGGTGTTGCTTTCCGACCTTTCCCTCTTTTGGGGATGGTCGGCCACAACAACCGATCCGCAGGCCTTCAGCTTTTCCAGCCTTTCCTTCTCGTATCTGCGAGCTTCCTCTGGGGACATGCCATCCCTGATATAAGCCGCGATACGCCGCTTGGATGCACCAGAGAAATATTGTTTTTTTCCCCTGATGTCCAACCTTTTCAGGTCCTCCTCAGTTTTTTGGATAATAGGTCCAAGAGGATCCTGATTATCCGTCTCCATCGGAGGCGACGCCTTTTCCTCCACTGGCGTGAGAAGGAGTTCCTCCTCTGCGTCAGTTGAGAGAAGCTCTGGTTCCGAAGACCCTTGAGCACTAAGTGGTTGTATGTTGTCCTTAGTGTCGTTGTTGTTGTTGTCACTGT
>NW_026578135.1:52500-55000 GCF_029603195.1 Condylostylus longicornis | reverse complement strand
AAATTTACATGTACTGATTTCATTTCGTTAAGTTTTATATTCCACTTTCTAGTCCATTTTGAGATCTCATCACTGGCTCTTTGCAATTTTTGTGTAGAATCATTTTCATTTCGTCCAACTACGATAACTGCTGTATCATCAGCAAATGTAGCTATTGTCACCCCTTCCGATTCAGGAATATCACACGTGTATAGCAAGTACAATATCGGGCCCAATATACTTCCCTGTGGTACCCCCGACTAGATATCCCTAAGCGAAGAGTACTTCTCTTCCTGTTTAACTCGAAATACCATATTAGTCAGGTAAGATTCGAGCAGGTCAACATACTGCCTTGGTAGTAATCGCCTAAGTTTTTTTATTAATCTACAATACCAAACCTTATCGAAGGCCTGGGCTACGTCCAAAAATATGATTGAACATACTGCTTTTTCTTCCAGTGAATTCTCTATTAGGTCAGTTATTCTATGAATCTGATCTATGGTTGAGTGGTTGCGGCGAAAACCAAATTGGTGATTCGGGATTAACCTTTTACTTTAAATTATAGGCTGGATTCTTCTCAATAAAAGTTTCTCTAGTAGTTTTGAAATCATTGGCAACAAAGAGATTGGTCTATAAGAAGTCGCCCTGTCTATAGGTTTGTCAGGTTTGTGCAGCATGATTATCTCTGCAACTTTCCAAATTTCAGGCACGTAATTGAACCTTTTACACGCATTTATTAGGCGCGTAAGCATCGTTATACCCCTTTTGGGTAATTCTTTCAAAATATCGGCCGTTATTAGGTCAAATCCTGGGGCCTTCCTAGGTTTAAGAGCGCTAATTTCTTCTATAACACCTCTTTCCCTGACAATTGCAATAGTCACGCTATCCCCAACAAAAGCAGATTCCTCATTTTCATAAACGCTCCGGCTGTCATGCGGGCAGAATATATCGGCCAAATGATCCGCAAACGCATTTGCCTTGTCCTTGTCAGTTTTTGCCCACGTTCCATCTTTGTTTTTAATAGGATGCTTGATAGGTTGCTTCATTTTCTTTGTTGCCCTCCACAGTGAGTAATTGGTTTTCTCACACGCCGTCAAATTTTGAACATAATCAGCAACCGAATCCTCTTTGTATTTTCTAATACAGCGTCTTGGTTGCTGCGATTCATGATTATATCTGGTTTTATCAGCAGGATCACGCGTTTGTTGCCACCTTTTTCTCGCCCGCCTGCTTCGTTTTACTTTTGCTAGTATATGTGGGGGATAGTTAATGCCCCCCCCCTCCTAATAACGTTAATTTTGGAACTACTCCAAGCCGCCTTTTGAATAATTTTAGTAAAGTTTTCGGCCTCCTCATCTATGTGCTGGGTCGTTCTTATCCTTTTCCTTAGATCTATTTGTCGTTCAATCTCTAAGCGGAATCTTGACCAATCTGTAGTTCCATTTGTCAGCGCAGATTTCGCTCTTTTCATAACTATATTTTCCTTAAGTACAAGAATAACCACCGAATGATCGGAGTCAAGATCGTAGTTATCATGTACCTCGATAAAATTTTTCGCAATCCGTTTCGTTATGAAGAAATCTATTAAATCTGGACACTTATTAACATCGGTTGGCCAATACGTTGGCTTCGCAGTAGAGTAAAAAAGGCACCCCGTGCCGCCAATTGCTGTCTTAAGTTCTCTTCCTCTAGTTGAAGTATGCCTTGAACCCCAATCAGTGTGCTTAGCGTTAAAGTCACCCCCCAATATAAATCTATCGCCCAGGTCTGTCAGAACGCATTGAAACATTTCTGCCGTAATTTTAAATCTAGGGTGACAATATAATGCAGCCACTCTAAATTTCTGCTTAGTCGAAGGGATCTGAACCGCTGTCATTTGCATTCCCTCGGTTTGCATCTGGTGCAAATCACAATGCACCACATTTTCTTTTATTATTATCGCCGTTCCGCCTTTCGCTATATTTCCAGGATGGTTCGAGTTGTAAATTATATAACCTGGAAACCGAATCCTGCTTCTTAAGGTCATATGTGTTTCAGTTACGAGGCACACGTCTATATTCTGTGTATGCAGAAAAACTTCAAGCATGTCTTTTTTATTTGCAATACCATTGCAATTCCATGTTGCTATTCTAAAATTACCTCGTGCCATCATTTACCAGGCCTTTTCGTATTCGATTTTTTCCCTTCGTTCTCTAAAATACTCAATCTCTGAGAGATTTTGTCGATCATATCTAGCATGTTCTGCATCACATTTTGCATTTTATACAAAACATTCACGTCACTGGCCCTTGTTTTATTGCTCGGGCCACCGTCATCGGTTTTCGTCTGGAGAACGTCCCTGCATGTTACATCTTTTGAGACTATTCTCGAGGTGAATTTCCTCGGTGGCCGTTCAGAATTTTTCACGTTGTTGTTGTTGTTCAAATTTCTACGTTTTTGCAGCTCCTTAGCTACAAGGCATCCCCTATAGTTTGCTGGGTGGGCCTCCAAGCAATTGCAACACTTTGCTGCAGTACTCTTT
>NW_026578135.1:0-42500 GCF_029603195.1 Condylostylus longicornis | reverse complement strand
AAAAATTGGTTCAGCAGAACTTGAGATACACGCGTGCACACACAGACCGACAGACCGACAGGTTGCTAAAAATAATTTATTTATACTTCCCTACTATGAAGAAGTGCATTCCCACCGAAAACTCGATATGCAAAATTTGTTGCCATCACATAACCTACCTATTGTATACACAATACGGTCGATAAAAATATGGAAAATTATGCACGCTATTTCATGAAAAAGCTTTGGTACCTGGGATTGTTATCATTGCCTGCCACTATGTTCATCGCTTCTTTAAAAGCGGATGTTCTAACTGATCCGATAGCCTTCACCGTGTCTGCTAAGATAAAATCAATAATTGCTTTCTTCATTGAAAAAATGTATTCTGATTTTATTTCGGTAACTTGCTGCTCCACCAATAATTTCCAAACCAATAATCTCTTTGGAATCAAACCATATATTCTAGAATAAATTTTTAATTTCACAGTTTAAAAAATAGAAATTGAGGTCATTAATTAAAAATTGATATTATTTTTAATTGATTACCTATTATAATAATAGATTGAATAATAGATTAAATCAATTATAATAGATAATTGATTTAATCTATTATTCATTCACACATAAAATGCTGTAATTAGAATCTTGGAGCTATTTGTTTCCGTAGTAATAAAATGTGACGAAATGTGTATACATATATATTCTTTTTAACTTATTAGTACCAAATTTATCTTAAAAGGAGTGTTGTTTTTTATACCCTGCACTTCGTGAAGGGTATATTCACTTTGCTATGCAGTTTACAACTGGTTGAAGGAGTTATGGCGGGTACCGACATGTATATATCTTCCTACTCAGCGTAAAATTCTGCGTTGATTTGAACGACATTAAAGTTAAATAGATTTGAAATAGATTTGAAAAAACATTAAAGTTAGATTCATTAAACTCGTTAGTCGTGTGTCAGATTTCTGGTCAGATATATTTCTGAAGTTTTGGTGGAACTGTTTGACAAGTTTCGGTAGCTGCCATACAACTCCGAAAGTTAATATGAAATATTTGGGAAAATAACAAAACTAGATTCAAGACACTTGGCATTCGTGTATTTTTACAGATTTATATTACGACAGCAGAGTTATCGAAATTCAAATTAAAATCATCTTCCAAATTAGAAAATCTTTTTGAAACCCTTTTAGCCAGTAGAATGAAAATCCCAATTCTCAATCAGCGTGTCTTAATTCTATACCTCTAGTTGACGTCAGTTCCTTTTTTATATTACATCTTGGTGGACAATATACTGAAACACCTTTGAAACTCTGCTTGCTAATTTAATTTTCATCAATTTGAACCATCTCCACTTTTATTTTGAATTCTTCATTATGCTTTATGGTTTTCTTAATTAAAGCAGCACTTCCTCCTCTTAATAGTTACCAGGGTGAGTTGCAAATCTTTGCCAAATGTGTTTTTAATAACAGACGCACATTTTCATTCTCAGTTCTAAGAAAAACCTCCAATTCCCGTTTTTTTTCTGAAAATGTCAATAGCATGCTTATGGCTTCCTGCCCGATTTTGGCAAGAAGGCCATTTTATGTTCTTAATTTAAAAAAAAAAACACAATATTTTAAAATTTGGATATAATTTTTTATGTTATTAATATTTTGTTTTTAAATTAGTAACTCTTTTAAAACTATAACTATTATTACATTTATTTAATTAATATTATTACATAATTATTATTACTTAATTAATTATTTTATATTTAACTTGAAAAAAAACTTATGATTATTTTTATTTTAAAAACACTTGTTTATTTTAAATCAACTTAACATAGCTGCACTGTGACCACTTTCAGAATATAAAATAAGTATATAATTTCAAATCATTTATACATATTATAATGAGAGAAAAATTAATTTTACAGTTAATTCATTTTTCGAAATTTTTTGAAGTCTGAAACTCGATGACGAGTCAGAGAGAAAGGTTTTTAACTCCTCGTCAGTCTCCTGAGTTTTGGAAACGTTTCCAAAATCGACAATGAATTTGCCGGAAAAAGAATCCAAACTATCTATTCGCGATAAACCATCAGCGACAACGTTATCGCTACCACGAATGTTACGTTTATCAGTCGTGAACTGCAAAATATAATCTAATTGTCTGGCTTGCGGCGGGCTTCGCTCGGTTTTGGTGAAAAGAACCGTTACTAAAGGTTTTTGGTCGGTATTGAAAATTCTCGTCCTTCTACGAAATACCGAAAATGTTTTATAACTAAATAAATAGCAAGTAGCTCGCGATCAAAGGCTGAGTATATTGTCATCACGCTGCTGCTGCAAAACAGCGCCGACGGCAATATCAGAAGCATCTGTAGCGATACTAAACGTTCCATTCGAAAGTTGATGTGCCAAAAGAGTGATCTTGACAAGAGCGTCCTTAACTGCCGTAAACTCGTCATTGAGACTTTCAGGCCAACTAAAGTTTTCTTAAACAGGTGTGGAATAATCTGAATCCTGAGTAAGGGTTGGATAATATTTAAGAATTTTTCCGTATTCACTTTCCACGAAGTAATTCAAAGGTGTAACAACGTCAACCTTAGCCTGCGAAACCTCAACCGATATATTTATGGTTGGATCTACCAATCTCCTGTTCCTAAGATCGACCAATAACCCGAAACGTTCCAAAAAATTAGCCCATATTATTGGTGTACCTACTGACGTGTGAAAATTTCTGCGCAAACCGATGTTTAGTTGAAGTAGTTTAATACCGTAAATTTGTATAGGAGTGCCGTTTGCAGCAGAAAGCAAGTAGTCGGAAGGCCGATTTTTGTATCCAATGTTTTCCCGATTTGGTATAACGGCGCCCGTGTCGACAAGAAATAAAATGTCGTTGTTAACGTTTCTTACGAATAAGCGGCGTGAAGAGTAATTCCCGTTATTGGCCGCGACAATAACATTTGCTTTATGCTTTAGTTTGGGGAGTTTGTATTTGTACTGGTGCAAGTAGTGTTCGCCCTATGAAAGAAGGCGGAGAATCTACACCGTCCTACACATTTCAGCGCGTCACGCCCGAATTTTTGATGGCATCAACAAATGGGTTGCCCAGAGGCGGAACTCCGATTCTGGCTTTCGACTGGAAGTCCGATTTCTAGAACAATTTCGAAAAGTTGATCCGGTATTGAATTTCGGTAGCATTTCTTCAATCCTCGACAAACGATCTTCTAAATTAGATGAAATTTCGGTGAGTTGACCCGAAACTGGAGAGGTAGCGCATATATTCGCGTTATTCGTTCTCGAAACTGCATTTAAGAACGCGGATTGAGAAGCCTCATAAATTTTATCTGCCAGAGAAGTGAGCTCATTCATAGGCCAGTAAGGTGATGTAAATGTTGCGCGGTAAACGACGAAGCCACAAATATCTTGTTATATTTTCATTAAATGAGCTACCCGCTAGCATCCGCATGGACCTAAAGACTTCGGATGGCCTACAATCACCGATATCTTCTCGATCCAGCAGAGACTTTTTTAATTTCGGAGAGTGAATGTCTTTCTATGAGGGCCCCTTTCAGAGTTTTATATGGCTGCGAACTTGGTGGATTATTTAAATTATCGATCACGGAATCTAGTGTATCTGGAGGAAATGCAGACAGAGTTACACAGTATTTGGCATCACTGCTGGTTAATCCATAAACCAAAAATTGCGCCTCGGCCTGAATGAACCAGGTCGCCGAGTTGGCAGACAAAAATGGGAGTAAACGAACGCGCACAGAGTCTACTTCATGTTTTATCTCGGTCGCAGGACTGAAAGGGCTTGAGTCGGTATTTGACTCTTTCCCCAAAGCACTAGGATTCGCCCGGAAAAGGGAGGAAGTCGGAGGCATCAAAGGATTTCTAGAATGGGTCTGTTTGATAGGCATTTTCTCTTCGTTCGACATATTTAAATTGATTGTATGGGATAGAAGATTTAAAACAAAGCAAAATTTGTATCAAATTAAAATCAAATGTTTAAATGAAAACAAAATCTCAGAACGGTAATCTAAACTACAAAAAGTTTAAAAAGGAAAAATTGAAGAATTTTCAATTGAACTTTCATATTAAATAAATATATTTAATACCGCAAAAAAAACAAATTGTATTAATAAGGCTCAGTATAAACTTAATAGGTCGGTATAGTGTATAAAATGGTAAAATAGTTAAATTTGAAATCAAAAAAATTTAATAGTATATGTGCAAAAATAGCTATTGCGAATTCAAGAATCTCCTCAAAATAATTTCATATAAATATATGAATCCTCGAATCATAAATTTAAAAAAATTTTTTTAAAAATGAAAAAAAAATTTGGTTTAATTTAATATTATTTTAAGATAAAATTCATTAATTAAATTAGCGTTCAACAAAAAGTGGTTTTACTGTATTCACCAAAACATAAAAAAAAAACTGATGTGGTCAGCACATAACCGACCGCATTGTGTATTGTCTAGTTAAGTGAAAGTGTTACAGAATATTATAAAAATGTCTGTTAATTACTTCTTTTCAGTTTTTAGGACATTTGTAAGCTTATAGTTAACATACCTAGAAAAATGTAAATTTGGCAATAGCAATTTTCGCGGACGGGCGAACTGAGCTTATATATAAAATTTCAAGTAAATCGGTAATATTTATATTTTCTTGAAAATGGTTAAAAAATTTAAAACAGGCCCGCTAAAAAGTACAGTTCCCGAGGTCTAATATATCCCAAAAGTTGAACAATCCGTGCCATGGTGGAAATAAACTTACATATGAAATTTCATCAAAGTCGGTTCAGCAGAACTTGAGATACACGCGTACACACACAGATCGACAGACCGTTTTCGGTTTTTCATACCTTCCCTACTATGGAGAAGTGCATTCCCATCAAAAACTGGATATGCAAAATTCGTTGCCACATCACATAACCCACCTATTGTTTACACAATACAGTCGGTAAAAATAAAACAAAAAATTTAAAAAGAAAAAAAAATTTTTTTAAATAATCCAAAAAAAGAAAAATACAACAACATCCCAGGCAAGCATCGATCTAATAACCTTCTGGCTATGAGACTACCACGCTAAACACTAGGCTACGCAGTACCTTGAATTTCCCTTAATAATTCTATATTATATTCATATTTCGTATAACTCTTCAAAAACCATCATATTTTACATTATATATATATAGCTACTTCTCAGGTGGTAAAAAGTACGGGTACTTCTAGAAGGGCTAGAGACATGTGACAAAAGGAATTAGGTAGAGTTTTGCCTCTAGGGTCCCAGAAAAATCTGACATTGGAACTTTTTAGCCCCGAAATAGCTCTATTTTAAGATTTTCTAAAAAAAATTTTGTATAACAAAAGCACGTTTTTCTTTTATACTTTTATAATTAGAAACACAAACCAAGAAATAAATGATACGTTTAAGAACCGTGAAATAAATAATATTTGAAAATATAATGATCTCACATATTTTTGGTTCGCATAATCGAATTAATCTTAACGTAAATAAATGTCAGCTTTTATCAGACATCAGATGTTTTGTGGCATCTGAATATCAATATTTCATTTGTTGTTGTTTTGAACATTACGTTTCGTCAGCAAGCTTTAAAAAAATATACATACAGAATATATGTACGTATGTAGTTAGAATTTTATTATTATTGTTTCAAACGAAAAACTGTGAAATGCTAAATTTTAATACATTCATATGTACATACATATATTTGAATAAAATTATTATTTTGTTTTTGCCTAAACCTTTTCTTTATTTGAAAAACTACATTCATATGTACATACATATATTTGAATACAATTATTATTTTATTTTAATCTAAACTTTTTCTTTATTTGAGAAACTTATTTCTATATGTTCACCCGCAGTTTTAAAAAAATAGGTATACAATCACAATTATGTACGTTTTTGCTTAAAATTTTATTTCAAATTTTTTGAACAAAAAATTTTAAAATGTTCAACTCTAATACATTAATGTTCATACATATATTTGAATAAAAATATTATTTTATTTATGCCTAAAACTTTTCTTTATTTGAAAAATTTATTTCTAATGTTTCCCCCATAATTTAATAATTATGTGTTGCTATATGCCAAACCACAAATTTGAATATTATTCAATTCATATAGAAAGCTTAAAAAAATTAGTTAGGAAGCTTTAAAAAATATATACATACATATTTATTTACTTAACTATAGTAACAATTTTTTTTTGGAAATTTTCTTTAAATTTTTATAATAATATTTCTCTGTTATATATTAAAAAAAAATAAAACAAAAAATTTAAACAAAATAAAAAAAAATTTTTAAAATAATCCAAAAAAAGAAAAATATGACACCATCCAGGCAAGCATTGATCCAATAACCTTCTGGCTTCAATAATAATTCTATTTTTTATTCATATTTCGTATAACTCATCAAAAACCATCATATTTTACATTATATCTATATAGCTACTTCTGAGGTGGTAAAAAGTAGGGGTACTTCTAGAAGGGCTAGAGACACGGGACAAAAGGCATTAGGTAGAGTTTTGCCTCTAGGGTCCCAGAAAAATCTGGCATTGGAACTTTTTAACCCCGAAATAGCTCTATTTTAAGATTTTCTGAAAAAAATTTTGTATAACAAAAACTCCTTTTTCTTTTATACTTTATATTACTAGAAACGCAAACCAGCAAATGAGATAATACTTTTTATTATTAGAAACACAAACCGAGAACGAGAAATAAATAATATTCGAAAATAAAATGATCTCACAAATATTTTAAGTTCGAAAAATCGAAATAAAATTAAATAAATGTCAGATCTTATAAAAGACATCAGATGTTTTGTGGCAACTGAATATTAATGCTTCATTTGTTATTGTTTTGAATATAATGTTTCGTCAGCAAGCTTTAAAAAAATATACATACACAATTTATGTACGTATGTGTCTACCTAAAATTTTATTTTTATTGTTCGAGCGAAAACCTGTAAAATGCTAAATTCCAATCCATTCATATATTCATACATACATATATTCATATATGCATACATACATTTATTTTTACATACATAAATTATTATTTTGTTTTTGACTAAACCTTTTCTTTATTTGGAAAATTCAATCCTATATGTTCACCCACAGTTTAAAAAAAACAGGTATCCATTCATAATTATGTATGTTTGCATTTATAAATTAATTTCCAATTGTCCCAACAGCAAAATTTCAAAATTTTCGATTCTAATACTTTCATATGTATATACGTGTATATGTTTGAACGAAAAATTTTAAAAACTTCAATTCTAATCCATTCATATATACATACATACATATATTCATATATACATACATACATATATATGAATAAAATTATTATTTTGTTTTTGACTAAACCTTTTCTTTATTTGAGAAATTAATTTTTGTAAGTTTACCCCCATGATATAATAATTATGCGTTTAAAATTTATTTCTATATATTCTACAGTTTTGAATATTATTAAATTCATATAGAAAGCTTAAAAAAATTACTCAGGAAGCTTTAAAAAAAATATACATACATACTTATTTATGTACTTAAAATTTTTGCGAATTTTTCCAAACTATTATAAGAATATTTTTTTGGAAATTTTCTTTAAACTTTTATAATAACATTTATCTGTTACATATTAAAAAAAAATAAAACACAAAATTTAAACAAAATAAAAAAAAAAAATTTTTAAAATAATCCAAAAAAAGAAAAATACGACAACATCCAGGCCAAGCATTGATCCAATAACCTCCTGGCTATGAGACTACCACGCTAACCACTGGACTACGCAGTACCTTGAATTTCCCTTAATATTTCTATATTTTATTCATATTTCGTATAACTCATCAAAAACCATCATATTTTACATTATATAATATATATAGCTACTTCTCAGGTGGTAAAAAGTACGGGTACTTCTAGAAGGGCTAGAGACATGGGGCAAAAGGCATTAGGTAGAGTTTTGCCTCTAGGGTCCCAGAAAATTTGACATAGGAAGTTGTTAGCCCCGAAATAACCGCACCCAAAACCGCACTGTCACCTCCTAGTGGTGGGCCCCGGTAATGGCGGAGGATAAAGGGGTGATTGAAACGATCAAAGTTACGTTCGTGTCGTGGTCATGTCTCGCGGCGAGCCTCTTGCTTTGTGAGTTTCAGCCCTATATCTATACGTCAGCTGACGACAGGCGTCCCAAGTCAAGGTGGAACAGCATATGCCGATGACTGCGTGGCTAAGGGGGAGCTTAGTCGTTAGTATGCGGACTCTGGATACCAGGCGCCCTCCAGTTTAAATGAGCCTTCCCATGGTATGCCGGGCTCTGCCATGGGTGACTTTACTTTCCCGCGCTACTCGTGGGACAAGAAATGGAACTTAACAACAACAACAACAAGACAAATAACAACAATGACAACAACAACAACGACACTAAGGACAACATACAACCACTTAGTGCTCAAGGGTCTTCGGAACCAGAGTTTCTCTTAACTGACGCAGAGGAGGAACTCCTTCTCACGCCAGTGGAGGAAAAGGCGGCGCCTCCGATGGAGACGGATAATCAGGATCCTCTTGGACCTATTATCCAAAAAACTGAGGAGGACCTGAAAAGGTTGTACATCAGGGGAAAAAAACAATATTTCTCTGGTGCATCCAAGCGGCGTATCGCGGCTTATATCAGGGATGGCATGTCCCCAGAGGAAGCTCGCAGATACGAGAAGGAAAGGCTGGAAAAGCTGAAGGCCTGCGGATCGGTTGTTGTGGCCGACCATCCCCAAAAGAGGGAAAGGTCGGAAAGCAACACCCCTGATGCAGGGCCCTCAAAGAAGAGGTCGATGAAGGGCAATGTTGAGGAAAAGGTTCCTGGGAACATTCCTCAACAAAACCCGAAAATGACTTCTTATCGGGATGCAGTAGCACAGGTCAAGGTGGCCATCACTCATAGACTGCATCCAGAGGAAAGGCTATCCGAAGTCCAGATGGGGAAAATCAAAGTAGCCATCATGGATGAAATGGATAGGGTTGTGGACTCTCATCCACAATTCGCTGCAGCGTTGCAAAGGGACGGATGGATATCCGTAACATGCAACAATCAAAACACCAGGGAGTGGATAACCAGTGTCTGCAGGAAGATAAAGCCTTGGGACGGTTGCGATGTCGTGGTACTGGATGGCGACAGCATGCCCAAACAGCATGTCTGCGTCACCTACGTACCAAAGGACGAGACAACCGTCAGTCTCTCCAGGGACAAATTTCTAAGTCAAGATAGGTTCCTGGAGGGTGCTGAGGATGGATAAGGAAAAGGACGGGGGCTGCTCCATCACCTTTTCCGTGGATGATTCCGGATTGGAAGATCTACGGAAAGCGGAGTTCCGACTTTTCCTGAATTTCTTCCGTGTTACCGTTCGGGTTAAAGGAAGAAAATCCTCTCAAGGTGCTGGCGGCAGGGCAGGACAAAATAAAAAACCAGTGCCCACCGCGACAACGACGAGCACTTCAGGCCAACCAAAAGAGCCAAAACTCATTGGAAAGTCTGAAGTCGCTCCGAAAATGGCGGCAAGGGAAACGGAAGGACCATCGACCAGCACGCCAAATACAAGCGTCCCGGGGGAACCAAAAGGGCTCAAGCCCATTGGGAAGCCCGGAAATGCTTCGGTATTTGCTTTTGGAGGGGCTAGCGTGGCACCTGGGGCGGCAAAAGAGGCTGTGGCAGGGCAGGCGCCCACCAAGGTGTGTAAAAAGGCGACAATGGGAGGTAAGGCTCATGTAAAGCCTTTGTCTAAAGGGCCAAAGCCCATAGACAAGAGCCGGAGGAAATAATATGGCTGTGAGGTGCATCCAAATAAATCTACAGCATGCTAGGGCATCTACTGATGTTCTGGCTCATAGATTTATGAAGGATCACCTCGATATCGCCCTTATCCAAGAGCCTTACATAGTGAAGGATCAGGTTAAGGGCCTAACAGGTGAGCTATTGTATGATAATACAATTGGAGGCAGGCCTAGGGCTTGCATCTTGTTTAGTAAAAAGCTAACGTATTTTCCCATTCCAGATTACTGTTCTAAGGATCAGGTAGCTGCGTTGGTGAAGGTGAAGTCCTGCGGGGGCTGGACAGAGTTCATTGTGTGCTCATCCTACCTCCCGGGGGACTGTGCCCACCCGGACGAGCAACTGAAGGATCTAGTGGACTTTTGTGGAAGGAGGAACTTCCAACTTATAATAGGAAGTGATGCCAATGCCCACCACACCGTCTGGGGAAGCAGCAATATAAACAAAAGAGGTGAGTGCCTACTTGAATTTATATATAGCAATAAATTAATGATTATGAATGAAGGCAATAGGCCGACATTCATAAATGCAATTAGGGAAGAGGTCCTTGACATCACCCTTTGCACTGAATTTATCGGCAGTAGGGTTGGTGGATGGCATGTCTCAAATGAGACATCCATGTCCGATCATAGGCAGATTAGGTTTGATATCATGGTCTCCGGAGGCCTGGCAGAAGAAATTTATCGGGTGCCCCAATCCACAGATTGGAGTCAATTCGAAACGCTCCTCATGGATGGGATTAGATCCGTTCCTGCTTCTGTCAGAACGGTGATGGATATCGAACTGGCCAGCGAGGCCCTGACGGCGGCTATTACTAATGCCTATCACGGGAGCTGCCGTGCTAAGCCGAGGCGGAGCAATAGGAAGTGCCCGTGGTGGAATGAGGAGCTTTCAAGGCTTAGACTAAAGACCAGGAAGCTATTCAACAGGGCCAAAGCGTCAGGTTCGTGGGAAGAGTATAAGGACTCACTCACAAAATACAATAAAGAAATTAGGAAAGCGAAGAGAATCTCGTGGAGGGCGTTCTGCAAGGGCATTGATGAACTCCCCAGCAGTGCGCGTCTTCACAGGGTGCTTTCCAAAAAGTATGCTAGCAGGTTGGGCCTAATGGAACGTCCTGATGGCTCCATGACTGAGAACGGAAGGCAGACGTTGGAGCTTATGGCGTCAACGCACTTTCCTGAATCGGAGATTCTTCGGAATCACTCAAATGCAGTCATTGAACCGGGGGCACCCTGTCCCAGGAGGGATGACTGGCAACGATCCCGTCTAGTCTTCACGATGGGCAGGATTAGATGGGCTGTTTTCTCTTTCGGGCCCTTCAAATCTCCAGGTGATGACGGGATATATCCTGCATTTTTGCAGAGGGGTTTCCAACATATCGCTAGAGCACTGTTGGGAATTTTTCGCGCCAGCTATGCGTGGGGTTACATCCCTCAGGCATGGAGGGTGGCTAAAGTGACGTATATTCCGAAGGTGGGTAAGCGACCAAGCAACCACCCAAGGTCTTTCCGTCCAATCAGCCTTACTTCTTTTCTATTGAAAGCAATGGAAAAAGTGATTGATAGATTTATACGGGACGGTGCACTGGGAAGCAATCCCTTGCATGAGTCTCAATACGCCTATCAGTCGGGAAGGTCTACTGTACTCGCTCTGCAGAGTCTGGTGGGGGTCCTTGAAAACTCACTGGAGGTGCGGGAGGTAGCAGTTGGCTGCTTCCTTGATATAGAGGGAGCTTTTGACAACACCCCATATCATGTCATCTGTGAGTCGTTGCACAAACGAGGGATTGATGCGACGACTAGCAGATGGGTCAATCGGATGCTACAGGATAGGATTATTAAGCCCACCATAGCTGACGATATACTCTTCATCTCCGCTGCAAAAGGATGTCCGCAGGGCGGGGTTCTCCTGTGGTCCATTGTAGTGGATGATCTAATCGCTGCTCTCAGGGGCTCCGGGGCGCGTGTCTGGGGATACGCTGACGATGTGGCCTTCGTCGTGCGGGGAAAATTTGAGAGCACTATTTCTGATCTTCTACAGCAAAATTTGCGTGTTGTGGAAAGGTGGTGCAAAGGCGTTGAGTTAAATATAAATCCAAGCAAGAGCACTTTGGTCGCCTTCACCAGACGCAGAAGCAGGGACAGATTAACGAGCCCAATTCTGTTTGGTGAACGCATTAGTTACTCGAGGGAGGTGAAGTATCTGGGGGTAACCCTGGATGATCGTCTCTCTTGGAATACCCATATCGATAGAGTTATCAGGAGAGCTACGGCGGCCTTGTGGACGTGTAGGAGTTTTATCGGGGGGACCTGGGGAATTAGTCCCAGAATAGCACTGTGGCTATATACGGCCCTTGCTAGGCCCATCGTCACCTATGCGTCGATTGTATGGTGCCGTAAGGCTCAGCAGGCGGGTGTGCAGTCCAAGCTGGAAAAGCTACAGAGGCTGGCCTGCCTGGGAGTGACCGGGGCGATGCGGACGGCTCCCACCGCTGCATTGGAGGTGATGATTGGATTGCCGCCACTGCACCTCCATATATTGAAGGAAGCTCGGCTGGTGACTTACCGACTTCTCTCTGGCGAGGACGGGGCAGGGCTAAAGTTGGCCCACAGAACTCACAGAGACTTCATTGAGGGCGATCCGATTCTTAGGATAACCATGTCAGATACCTGTCTGCCGCGGTACAACTTCGACCACAAGTACAGGGTTCTGTTTCCTGATCGATGGACGTGGGATCGGGGTGGTCCGGTACTTAGGTCGGGTTCGAGCGTGTGGTATGCGGACGGGTCCAAAACGGAGTCGGGGGTGGGCTCGGGAGTATACGGTGTCCGCCCGGACACGCGTGTATATGCAACCCTTGACCCGTATTGCACAGTGTTCCAGGCCGAAATACATGCAATAGAAATCTGTCTGAGAATCAATTTGGAAAGGGGGTATAGAAACCGCGCCATCTATGTGTTCTCAGACAGCAGGGCTGCACTGCTGGCGCTCCGTTCAGCTCAGGTTACATCCAAGCTGGTCTGGAGCTGCCTTGCTGCACTTATGGAATTGGCATCGGAAAACAGAGTGATGCTCATTTGGGTGCCGGGCCATAGTGGCCATGCGGGCAACGAAGTTGCCGATGAGTTGGCGCGGAGGGGATCTGGGGCTGCCTTTGTGCAGCCGCTGCCTTTCTGTGGTCTGCCTTCTTCCGCCGTGGGGGCCAGGCTTGCCTGCCTACTCGCGGCGGAATGCAGTCGTCACTGGCGGGACACGAATGGGTGCCGTCATGCGAAGGTGTTTGTTCCGGCGTGCTCCGGTGCATTCGCTGCGGAGTTGCTGGGGATGAGCAGGAGCCGGGTTCGCACTATTGCGAATTTCTTCACGGGGCACTGCCCGGTGAAATACCACCTGCACAGGCTGGGGAAGTCGGGCTCCCCCCTGTGCAGATTTTGTGGGGGTGGCGATGAGACCGCCGTGCACATTCTCTGCGACTGTCCGGCACTGGCTGTTCGGCGCCGCAATTGTCTTGGACATGGGTCCCTAAGTGTTCGAGAACTATTGTCCAACTCCCTTAGGGATATCGCCGGCTTTGTGATTGGGACGGGGATATTATAGACGGGAGAGTGGGGTGGCTACAATAAGTCAAGAATGGCTGCGGTGGCTTGGGGGGATGCTACTGTCCCACTCGGTTCCCTTAGAATCTACGAATCTACGAATCTAGCCCCGAAATAGCTCTATTTTAAGATTTTCTGAAAAAATTTTTGTATAACAAAAGCTCGTTTTTCTTTTATACTTTTTATAATTAGAAACACAAACCAAGAAATAAATGATACGTTTTACGTTATTTTTATTATTAGAAACACAAACCGAGAAATAAATAATATTTGAAAATATAATGATCTCACATACTTTCGATTCTGATAATCGAATTAATCTTAACGTAAATAAATGTCAGTTTTTATCAGACATCAGATGTTTTGTGACATCTGAATATTAATATTTCATTTGTTATTGTTTTGAACATTACGTTTCGTCAGCAAGCTTTAAAAAAATATATTTACATACAGAATATATGTATGTACGTACGTAGTTAGAATTTTATTTTTATTGTTCCAAACGAAAAACTGTAAAATGCTAAATTTTAATACATTCATATGTACATACATATATTTGAATAAAATTATTATCTGTTTTTGCCTAAACCTTTTCTTTATTTGAAAAATTACATTCATATGTATATATATATATTTGAATACAATTATTATTTTGTTTTTGTCTAAACCTTTTCTTTATTTGAAAAATTACATTCATATGTACATATATATATTTGAATACAATTATTATTTTATTTTAACCTAAACCTTTTTTTTATTTAAGAAATTTATTTTTATATGTTCAACCGCAGTTTTAAAAAACTAGGTATACATTCATAATAACGTGTGTTTGTATTAATAATTTTATTTCTAATTGTCCCAACAGAAAAATTTCAAAACTTTGAATTCTAATACATTCATATGTACATACGTTCATATGTTGGAACGAAAAATATTAAAATCTTCAATTCTAAAACTTTCATATATACATACATATATTCATATATACATACATACATATTTGAATAAAATTATTATTTTGTTTTTGACTAAACCTTTTCTTTATTTGGAAAATTCAATCCTATATGTTCACCAACAGTTTTAAAAAAACAGGTATCCATTCATAGTTATGTATGTTTGCATTTATAATTTTATTTCTAATTGTTCCAACAGCAAAATTTAAAAATTTTCGATTCTAATATATTCATATGTATATATACGTTCATATGTTGAAACGAAAAATTTTAAAATCTTCAATTCTAATCCATTCATAAATGAATACATACATATATTCCTATATACATACATACATATATTTTATTAAAATTATTATTTTGATTCAAATTATTATTAAAATTATTATTAAAATTTCAAAAATGCTTATGGTTTCATTGCAACAAATATTTAAAAAAGACCATTTTTAGGGATTTAGGGGGGGTATAACTTCTAGAGGGGGGGAGATAGATAAAAATTTTGTTCTACGCAAATAAGTTTCTAGTGAAGATATATGTACGTATTAAATTTCAGCTTTCTATCTTCAAAGGTGTAGAAGTTTTGTAAACAGACACACGGACAGACGGACAGACGGACGGGCGGACAGAGTGAAACTAATAAGTACTTTTTTCAAAAATTTTTTTGGAAAAGTGCTAAAAAAATATACATACACAATTTATGTACGTATGTATCTACCTAAAATTTTATTTTTATTGTTCGAGCGAAAACCTGTAAAAAATGCTAAATTCCAATCTATTCATATATACATACACACATATATTTTTACATACATAAATTATTATTTTGTTTTTGACTAAACCTTTTCTTTATTTGGAAAATTCAATCCTATATGTTTACCCACAGTTTAAAAAAAAACAGGTATCCATTCATAATTATGTATGTTTGCATTTATAATTTTATTTCTAATTTTTCCAACAGCAAAATTTCAAAATTTTCGATTCTAATACATTCATATGTACATACGTTCATATGTTGGAACGAAAAATTTTAAAATCTTCAATTCTAATCCACTCATATATACATACACACATATATTCATGTATACATGCATACATATATTTTTACATACATAAATTATTATTTTGTTTTTGACTAAACCTTTTCTTTATTTGGAAAAATCAATCCTATATGTTTACCCACTGTTTAAAAAAAACCGGTATCCATTCATAATTATGTATTTTTGCATTTATAATTTTATTTCTAATTTTTCCAACAGCAAAATTTCAAAATTTTCGATTCTAATACATTCATATGTACATACGTTCATATGTTGGAACGAAAAATTTTAAAATCTTCAATTCTAATCCACTCATATATACATACACACATATATTCATATATTTTTTTTTTTTCTTTGTTCACTCCTAGAAGGAGCATAGGGCTAGTGCATGAATTCTCATGCATTAGTTTCATAGCGTCATAGGGTTTAACTAGGTAGGTGACTAGCCTGCCGTAGTTTTTATTTATATATTAATTATTTGAGGTTACTAATATTTACTATTTATTTTTCTTAGTTTTTTTTTTTTTTTTTTAATATCGAATATTAGGAACATTTGAAAATTACTTGTATAATATTTTTATTAGTATTGTATATTAAGTTATAATAATATTGAATATAATTTTTATAGTGACCTGACCGGGGTTTGAACCCGAGACCCTTCGGTTAAAGGACCGGTGCCATAACCACTGCACCAATGGTCAGATATTCATATATACATACATACATATATTTTTACATACATAAATTATTATTTTGTTTTTGAATAAACCTTTTCTTTATTTGGAAAAATCTATCCTATATGTTTACCCACAGTTTAACAAAAACAGGTATCCATTCATAATTATGTATGTTTGCATTTATAATTTTATTTTTAATTTTTCCAACAGCAAAATTTCAAAATTTTCGATTCTAATACATTCATATGTACATACGTTCATATGTTGGAACGAAAAATTTTAAAATCTTCAATTCTAACCCATTCATATATGCATACATATATATATTCATACATACATACATACATATATATGAATAAAATTATTATTTTGCTTTTGACTAATCCTTTTCTTTATTTGAAAAACTAATTTTTGTATGTTTACTCCCATGATTTAATAATTATCCGTTTAAAATTTATTTCTATATATTCTACAGTTTTGAATATTATTAAATTCATATAGAAAGCTTAAAAAAAATTACTCAGGAAGCTTTAAAAAAAATATACATACATACATATTTATGTACTTAAAATTTTTGCGAATTTTTCCAAACTATTATAAGAATATTATTTTGGAAATTTTCTTTGAACTTTTATATAACATTTATCTGTTATATATTAAAAAAAAATAAAACACAAAAAATTTAAACAAAATAAAACAAAAATTTTTAAAATAATCCAAAAAAAGAAAAATACAACATCCAGGCAAGCATTGATCCAATAACCTTCTGGCTATGAGACTACCACGCTAACCACTAGGCTATTTTACATTATATATATATAGCAACTTCTCAGGTGGTAAAAAGTACGGGTACTTCTAGAAGGGCTAGAGACATGGGACAAAAGGCATTAGGTAGAGTTTTGCCTCTAGGGTACCAGAAAAATCTGACATTGGAACTTTTTAGCCCCGAAATAGCTCTATTTTAACATTTTCTGAAAAAATGTTTGTATAACAAAAGCACGTTTTTCTTTTATACTTTTTATAATTAGAAACACAAACCAAGAAATAAATGATACATTTTACGTTATTTTTATTATTAGAAACACAAACCGAGAAATAAATAATATTTGAAAATATAATGATCTCAAATATTTTTGTTGCGGATAAACGAATTAATCTTAACGTAAATAAATGTCAGCTTTTATCAGACATCAGATGTTTTGTGACATCTGAATATTAATATTTCATTTGTTATTGTTTTGAACATTACGTTTCGTCAGCAAGCTTTAAAAAAATATATGTACATACAGAATATATGTATGTACGTATGTAGTTAGAATTTTATTTTTATTGTTCCAAACGGAAAACTGTAAAATGCTAAATTTTAATACATTTATATATACATACATATATTTGAATAAAATTATTATTTTGTTTTTGCCTAAACCTTTTCTTTATTTAAAAAAATTACATTCATATGTACATATATATGTTTGAATACAATTATTATTTTGTTTTTGTCTAAACCTTTTCTTTATTTGAAAAATTACATTCATATGTATATATATATATTTGAATACAATTATTATTTTATTTTAACCTAAACCTTTTTTTTATTTAAGAAATTTATTTCTATATGTTCAACCGCAGTTTTAAAAAACTAGGTATACATTCATAATAACGTGTGTTTGTATTAATAATTTTATTTCTAATTGTCACAACAGAAAAATTTCAAAACTTTGAATTCTAATACATTCATATGTACATACGTTCATATGTTGGAACGAAAAATATTAAAATCTTCAATTCTAAAACTTTCATATATACATACATATATTCATATATACATACATACATATTTGAATAAAATTATTATTTTGTTTTTGACTAAACCTTTTCTTTATTTGGAAAATTCAATCCTATATGTTCACCAACAGTTTTAAAAAAACAGGTATCCATTCATAGTTATGTATGTTTGCATTTATAATTTTATTTCTAATTGTTCCAACAGCAAAATTTAAAAATTTTCGATTCTAATATATTCATATGTATATACGTTCATATGTTGAAACGAAAAATTTTAAAATCTTCAATTCTAATCCATTCATAAATGAATACATACATATATTCATATATACATACATACATATATTTTATTAAAATTATTATTTTGTTTTTGACTAAACCTTTTCTTTATTTGGAAAATTCAATCCTATATGTTTACCCACAGTTGTAAAAACACAGGTCTCCATTCATAAATATGTATGTTTGCATTTATAATTTTATTTCTAATTGTTCCAACAGCAATATTTCAAAATTTTCGATTCTAATACATTCATATGTATATACGTTCATATGTTGGAACGAAAAATTTTAAAGTCTTCAATTCTAATCCATTCATATATACATACATACATACATATATTCCTATATACATACATACATATATTCCTATATACATACATTCATATATTTTAATAAAATTATTATTTTGTTTTGAAAAAAAGGACTTTAAATAACGGTAAATTTGAACGGCCATTTTGTTTTTCTTAAGTTGAACTATACCGCGCAAGGGGAAGCAAGCCACTGCTTTTCTGCGTTTGCAAAATTTCAAAAATGCTTATGGTTTCATTGCAACAAATATTTAAAAAAGGCCATTTTTAGGGATTTGGGGGGTATAACTTCTAGAGGGGGGGAGATAGATAAAAATTTTGTTCTACGGAAATAAGTTTCTAGTGAAGATATATGTACGTATTAAATTTCAGCTTTCTATCTTCAAAGGTGTAGAAGTTTTGTAAACAGACACACGGACAGACGGACAGACGGACGGGCGGACAGAGTGAAACTAATAAGTACTTTTTTCAAAAATTTTTTTGGAAAAGTGCTAAAAAAATATACATACACAATTTATGTACGTATGTATCTACCTAAAATTTTATTTTTATTGTTCGAGCGAAAACCTGTAAAAAATGCTAAATTCCAATCTATTCATATATACATACACACATATATTTTTACATACATAAATTATTATTTTGTTTTTGACTAAACCTTTTCTTTATTTGGAAAATTCAATCCTATATGTTTACCCACAGTTTAAAAAAAAACAGGTATCCATTCATAATTATGTATGTTTGCATTTATAATTTTATTTCTAATTTTTCCAACAGCAAAATTTCAAAATTTTCGATTCTAATACATTCATATGTACATACGTTCATATGTTGGAACGAAAAATTTTAAAATCTTCAATTCTAATCCACTTATATATACATGCACACATATATTCATATATACATACATACATATATTTTTACATACATAAATTATTATTTTGTTTTTGACTAAACCTTTTCTTTATTTGGAAAATTCAATCCTATATGTTTACCCACAGTTTAAAAAAAACAGGTATCCATTCATAATTATGTATGTTTGCATTTAAAATTTTATTTCTAATTTTTCCAACAGCAAAATTTCAAAATTTTCGATTCTAATACATTCATATGTACATACGTTCATATGTTGGAACGAAAAATTTTAAAATCTTCAATTCTAATCCACTCATATATACATACACACATATATTCATGTATACATGCATACATATATTTTTACATACATAAATTATTATTTTGTTTTTGACTAAACCTTTTCTTTATTTGGAAAAATCAATCCTATATGTGACCTGACCGGGGTTTGAACCCGAGACCCTTCGGTTAAAGGACCGGTGCCATAACCACTGCACCAATGGTCAGATATTCATATATACATACATACATATATTTTTACATACATAAATTATTATTTTGTTTTTGACTAAACCTTTTCTTTATTTGGAAAAATCAATCCTATATGTTTACCCACAGTTTAACAAAAACAGGTATCCATTCATAATTATGTATGTTTGCATTTATAATTTTTTTTTTAATTTTTCCAACAGCAAAATTTCAAAATTTTCGATTCTAATACATTCATATGTACATACGTTCATATGTTGGAACGAAAAATTTTAAAATCTTCAATTCTAACCCATTCATATATGCATACATATATATATTCATACATACATACATACATATATATGAATAAAATTATTATTTTGCTTTTGACTAATCCTTTTCTTTATTTGAAAAACTAATTTTTGTATGTTTACTCCCATGATTTAATAATTATCCGTTTAAAATTTATTTCTATATATTCTACAGTTTTGAATATTATTAAATTCATATAGAAAGCTTAAAAAAAATTACTCAGGAAGCTTTAAAAAAATTATACATACATACATATTTATGTACTTAAAATTTTTGCGAATTTTTCCAAACTATTATAAGAATATTATTTTGGAAATTTTCTTTGAACTTTTATATAACATTTATCTGTTATATATTAAAAAAAAATAAAACACAAAATTTAAACAAAATAAAACAAAAATTTTTAAAATAATCCAAAAAAAGAAAAATACAACATCCAGGCAAGCATTGATCCAATAACCTTCTGGCTATGAGACTACCACGCTAACCACTAGGCTATTTTACATTATATATATATAGCAACTTCTCAGGTGGTAAAAAGTACGGGTACTTCTAGAAGGGCTAGAGACATGGGACAAAAGGCATTAGGTAGAGTTTTGCCTCTAGGGTACCAGAAAAATCTGACATTGGAACTTTTTAGCCCCGAAATAGCTCTATTTTAAGATTTTCTGAAAAAATTTTTGTATAACAAAAGCACGTTTTTCTTTTATACTTTTTATAATTAGAAACACAAACCAAGAAATAAATGATACATTTTACGTTATTTTTATTATTAGAAACACAAACCTAGAAATAAATAATATTTGAAAATATAATGATCTCAAATATTTTTGTTGCGGATAAACGAATTAATCTTAACGTAAATAAATGTCAGCTTTTATCAGACATCAGATGTTTTGTGACATCTGAATATTAATATTTCATTCGTTATTGTTTTGAACATTACGTTTCGTCAGCAAGCTTTAAAAAAATATATGTACATACAGAATATATGTATGTACGTATGTAGTTAGAATTTTATTTTTATTGTTCCAAACGGAAAACTGTAAAATACTAAATTTTAATACATTTATATATACATACATATATTTGAATAAAATTATTATTTTGTTTTTGCCTAAACCTTTTCTTTATTTAAAAAAATTACATTCATATGTACATATATATATTTGAATACAATTATTATTTTATTTTAATCTAAACCTTTTCTTTATTTGAGAAATTTATTTCTATATGTTCACCCGCAGTTTTAAAAAAACTAGGTATACATTCATAATAACGTGTGTTTGTGTTAATAATTTTATTTCTAATTTTTCCAACAGCAAAATTTCAAAATTTTCGACTCTAATACATTCATATGTACATACGTTCATATGTTGGAACGAAATATTTCAAAATCTTCAATTCTAATCCATTCATATTTACATACACACATTTATTCATACATACATACATATATATGAATAAAATTATTATTTTGTTTTTGACTAAACCTTTTCTTTATTTGAAAAATTAATTTTTGTATGTTTACTCCCATGATTTAATAATTATCCGTTTAAAATTTATTTCTATATATTCTACAGTTTTGAATATTATTAAATTCATATAGAAAGCTTAAAAAAAATTACTCAGGAAGCTTTAAAAAAAATATACATACATACATATTTATGTACTTAAAATTTTTGCGAATTTTTCCAAACTATTATAAGAATATTTTTTTGGAAATTTTCTTTAAACTTTTATATAACATTTATCTGTTATATATTAAAAAAAAATAAAATACAAAATTTAAACAAAATAAAAAAAAAAAATTTTAAAATAATCCAAAAAAAGAAAAATACAACATCCAGGCAAGCATTGATCCAATAACCTTCTGGCTATGAGACTACCACGCTAACCACTAGGCTACGCAGTACCTTGAATTTCTCTTATTAATTCTATATTTTATTCATATTTCGTATAACTCTTCAAAAACCATCCTATTTTACATTATATATATAAAGCTACTTCTCAGGTGGTAAAAAGTACGGGTACTTCTAGAAGGGCTAGAGACATGGGACAAAAGGCATTAGGTAGAGTTTTGCCTCTAGGGTACCAGAAAAATCTGACATTGGAACTTTTTAGCCCCGAAATAGCTCTATTTTAAGATTTTCTGAAAAAATTTTTGTATAACAAAAGCACGTTTTTCTTTTATACTTTTTATAATTAGAAACACAAACCAAGAAATAAATGATACGTTTTACGTTATTTTTATTATTAGAAACACAAACCGAGAAATAAATAATATTTGAAAATATAATGATCTCACATATTTTTGTTGCGGATAAACGAATTAATCTTAACGTAAGTAAATGTCAGCTTTTATCAGACATCAGATGTTTTGTGACATCTGAATATTAATATTTCATTTGTTATTGTTTTGAACATTACGTTTCGTCAGCAAGCTTTAAAAAAATATATTTACATACAGAATATATGTATGTACGTATGTAGTTAGAATTTTATTTTTATTGTTCCAAACGGAAAACTGTAAAATGCTAAATTTTAATACATTTATATATACATACATATATTTGAATAAAATTATTATTTTGTTTTTGCCTAAACCTTTTCTTTATTTAAAAAAATTACATTCATATGTACATATATATATTTGAATACAATTATTATTTTATTTTAACCTAAACCTTTTCTTTATTTGAGAAATTTATTTCTATATGTTCACCCGCAGTTTTAAAAAAACTAGGTATACATTCATAATAACGTGTGTTTGTGTTATTAATTTTACTTCTAATTTTTCCAACAGCAAAATTTCAAAATTTTCGACTCTAATACATTCATATGTACATACGTTCATATGTTGGAACGAAATATTTCAAAATCTTCAATTCTAATCCATTCATATATACATACACACATATATTCATACATGCATACATATATATGAATAAAATTATTATTTTGTTTTTGACTAAACCTTTTCTTTATTTGAAAAATTAATTTTTGTATGTTTACTCCCATGATTTAATAATTATGCGTTTAAAATTTATTTCTATATATTCTACAGTTTTGAATATTATTAAATTCATATAGAAAGCTTAAAAAAAATTACTCAGGAAGCTTTAAAAAAAATATACATACATACATATTTATGTACTTAAAATTTTTGCGAATTTTGCCAAATTATTATAAGAATATTTTTTTGGAAATTTTCTTTAAACTTTTATATAACATTTATCTGTTATATATTAAAAAACAATAAAATACAAAATTTAAACAAAATAAAAAAAAAAAAATTTAAAATAATCCAAAAAAAGAAAAATACAACATTTCAGGCAAGCATTGATCCAATAACCTTCTGGCTATGAGACTACCACGCTAACCACTAGGCTACGCAGTACCTTGAATTTCTCTTATTAATTCTATATTTTATTCATATTTCGTATAACTCTTCAAAAACCATCCTATTTTACATTATATATATATAGCTACTTCTCAGGTGATAAAAAGTACGGGTACTTCTAGAAGGGCTAGAGACATGGGACAAAAGGCATTAGGTAGAGTTTTGCCTCTAGGGTACCAGAAAAATCTGACATTGGAACTTTTTAGCCCCGAAATAGCTCTATTTTAAGATTTTCTGAAAAAATTTTTGTATAACAAAAGCACGTTTTTCTTTTATACTTTTTATAATTAGAAACACAAACCAAGAAATAAATGATACATTTTACGTTATTTTTATTATTAGAAACACAAACCGAGAAATAAATAATATTTGAAAATATAATGATCTCACATATTTTTGTTGCGGATAAACGAATTAATCTTAACGTAAATAAATGTCAGCTTTTATCAGACATCAGATGTTTTGTGACATCTGAATATTAATATTTCATTTGTTATTGTTTTGAACATTACGTTTCGTCAGCAAGCTTTAAAAAAATATATGTACATACAGAATATATGTATGTACGTATGTAGTTAGAATTTTATTTTTATTGTTCCAAACGGAAAACTGTAAAATGCTAAATTTTAATACATTTATATATACATACATATATTTGAATAAAATTATTATTTTGTTTTTGCCTAAACCTTTTCTTTATTTAAAAAAATTACATTCATATGTACATATATATATTTGAATACAATTATTATTTTATTTTAATCTAAACCTTTTCTTTATTTGAGAAATTTATTTCTATATGTTCACCCGCAGTTTTAAAAAAACTAGGTATACATTCATAATAACGTGTGTTTGTGTTAATAATTTTATTTCTAATTTTTCCAACAGCAAAATTTCAAAATTTTCGATTCTAATACATTCATATGTACATACGTTCATATGTTGGAACGAAAAATTTTAAAATCTTCAATTCTAATCCATTCATATATACATACATACACACATGTATTCATATATACATACATACATATATTTTTATATACATAAATTATTATTTTGTTTTTGTTTCTTTTTTAATTTTCGATTCTAATACATTCATATGTACATACGTTCATATGTTGGAACGAAAAATTTCAAAATCTTCAATTCTAATCCATTCATATATACATACACACATATATTCATACATACATACATATATATGAATAAAATTATTATTTTGTTTTTGACTAAACCTTTTCTTTATTTGAAAAATTAATTTTTGTATGTTTACTCCCATGATTTAATAATTATGCGTTTAAAATTTATTTCTATATATTCTACAGTTTTGAATATTATTAAATTCATATAGAAAGCTTAAAAAAAATTACTCAGGAAGCTTTAAAAAAAATATACATACATACATATTTATGTACTTAAAATTTTTGCGAATTTTTCCAAACTATTATAAGAATATTTTTTTGGAAATTTTCTTTAAACTTTTATATAACATTTATCTGTTATATATTAAAAAAAAATAAAATACAAAATTTAAACAAAATAAAAAAAAAAATTTTAAAATAATCCAAAAAAAGAAAAATACAACATCCAGGCTTATTGATCCAATAACCTTCTGGCTATGAGACTACCACGCTAACCACTAGGCTACGCAGTACCTTGAATTTCTCTTATTAATTCTATATTTTATTCATATTTCGTATAACTCTTCAAAAACCATCCTATTTTACATTATTATATATATATAGCTACTTCTCAGGTGGTAAAAAGTACGGGTACTTCTAGAAGGGCTAGAGACACGGGACAAAAGGTATTAGGTAGAGCTTTGCGTCTAGGGTCCCAGAAAAATCTGATATTGGAGCTTTTTAGCCCCGAAATAGCTCTATTTTAAGATTTTCTGAAAAAATTTTTGTATAACAAAAGCACGTTTTTCTTTTATACTTTTTATAATTAGAAACCCAAAGCAGGAAATAAATAATATTTGAAAATATAATGATCTCACATATTTTTGGTTCGGATAATCGAATTAATCTTAACGTAAATAAATGTCAGCCTTTATCAGACATCAGATGTTTTGTGACATCTGAATATTAATATTTCATTTGTTATTGTTTCGAACATTACGTTTCGTAAACAAGCTTTAAAAAAATATATGTACATACAGAATATATGTATGTACGTATGTAGTTAGAATTTTATTTTTATTGTTCCAAACGAAAAACTGTAAAATGCTAAATTTTAATACATTCATATGTACATACATATATTTGAATAAAATTATTATTTTGTTTTTGCCTAAACCTTTTCTTTATTTGAAAAATTACATTCATATGTACATATATATATTTGAATACAATTATTATTTTGTTTTTGCCTGAACCTTTTCTTTATTTAAGAAATTTATTTCTATATGTTCACCCGCAGTCTTAAAAAACTAGGTATACATTCATAATTACGTGTGTTTGTATTAATAATTTTATTTCTAATTGTCAAAACAGCAAAATTTCAAAATTTTCCATTCTAATACATCCATATGTACATACGTTCGTATGTTGGAACGAAAAATATTAAAATCTTCAATTCTAAAACTTTCATATATACATACATACATATATTCATATATACATACATACATATTTGAATAAAATTATTATTTTGTTTTTGGCTACACCTTTTCTTTATTTCAGAATTTAATTTTTGTAAGTTTACCCCCATGATATAATAATTATGCGTTTAAAATATATTTCTATATATTCTACAGTTTTGAATATTATTAAATTCATATAAAAAGCTTAAAAACATTACTCAGGAAGCTTTAAAAAAAATATACATACATACATATTTCTGTACTTAAAATTTTTGCGAATTTTTCCAAACTGTTATAAGAATATTTTTTTGAATATTTTCTTTAAACTTTTATAATAACATCTATATGTTATATATTAAAAAAAAATAAAACACAAAATTTAAACAAAATAAAAAAAAAATCTTTTTAAATAATCCAAAAAATTAAAAATACAACAACATCCAGGCATGCATTGATCCAATAACCTTCTGGCTATGAGACTACCACACTAACCACTAGGCTACGCAGTACCTTGATTTTCCTTTAATAATTCTATATTTTATTCATATTTCGTATAACTCATTAAAAACCATCATATTTTACATTATATATATATAGCTACTTCTCAGGTGGTAAAAGTACGGGTACTTCTAGAAGGGCTAGAGACACGAGACAAAAGGCATCAGATAGAGTTTTGCCTCTAGGGTCCCAGAAAAATCTGATATTGGAACTTTTTAGCACCGAAATAGCTCTATTTTAAGATTTTCTGAAAAAATTTTTGTATAACAAAAGCACGTTTTTCTTTTATACTTTTTATAATTAGAAACACAAACCAAGAATAAAATGATACGTTTTACGTTATTTTTATTATTAGAAACACAAACCGAGAAATAAATAATATTTGAAAATATAATGATCTCACATATTTTTGGTTCGGATAATCGAATTAGTCTTAACGTAAATAAATGTCAACTTTTATCAGACATCAGATGTTTTGTGACATCTGAATATTAATATTTCATTTGTTATTGTTTTGAACATTACGCTTCGTCAGCAAGCTTTAAAAAAATATATGTACATACATAATATATGTATGTACGTATGTAGTTAGAATTTTATTATAATTGTTCCAAACGAAAAACTGTAAAATGCTAAATTTTAAACATTCATATGTTCGTACATATATTTGAATAAAATTATTATTTTGTTTTTGCCTAAACCTTTTCTTTATTTGAGAAATTAATTTTTGTAAGTTTACCCCCAAGATATAATAATTATGCGTTTAAAATCTATTTCTATATATTCTACAGTTTTGAATATTATTAAATTCATATAGAAAGCTTAAAAAAATTACTCAGGAAGCTTAAAAAAAAATATACATACATACATATTTATGTACTTAAAATTTTTGCGAATTTTTCCAAACTGTTATAAGAATATTTTTTTGAATATTTTCTTTAAACTTTTATAATAACATCTATATGTTATATATTAAAAAAAAATAAAACACAAAATTTAAACAAAATAAAAAAAAAAATTTTTAAAATAATCCAAAAAAATGAAAATACAACAACATCCAGGCAAGCATTGATCCAATAACCTTCTGGCTATGAGACTACCACGCTAACCACTAGGCTACGCAGTACCTTGAATTTCCCTTAATAATTCTATATTTTATTCATATTTCGTATAACTCATTAAAAACCATCATATTTTACATTATATATATATAGCTACTTCTCAAGTGGTAAAAAGTACGGGTACTTCTAGAGACACGGGGCAAAAGGCATTAGGTAGAATTTTGCCTCTAGGGTCCCAGAAAAAGCAAGTTTTAAAATAAAATACTCAAAAGGTATTATATTTCAAAGGAACTAATTATTTGTTTAATTATGTATTTTTGGGTAATTATTTTTCAGAACTTTTTTATTTTAAGTTTTAAGTTTTATCTTATTATTTATCAGCAAAAAACATATCTATATGTATATTATGGGTGTGTTTTTGAAGAAATAAAGTAAATTTAAAATATCTCAGCCACAAAATGGAACAAAATTTCAAAACTACAGGCATCATACTTGCAAGGCTTGCAATGCAGGCACACACGACTAGTTATATATATATAGCTACTTCTCAGGTACCAAAAAGTACGGGTACTTCTAGAAGGGCTAAAGACTTGGGACAAGAGGCATTAGATAGGGTTGTGCCTCTAGGGTCCCAGAAAAGTCTGATATTGGAACTTTTTAGCCCCGAAAGAGCTCTTTTTTAAGATTTTCTGAAAAAAGTTTTGTATAACAAAAGCGCCCTTTTCTTTTATACTTTATATTACTAGAAACGCAAACCAACAAATGAAATAATACTTTTTATTATTAGAAACACAAACCGAGAACGAGAAATAAATAATATTCGAAAACATAATGATCTCACACATATTTTAAGTTCGAAAATTTGAAATAAACTTAAATAAATGTCAGATTTTATAAAAGACATCAGATGTTTTGTAGCAACTGAATATTAATGCTTCATTTGTTATTGTTTTGAATATTATGTTTCGTCAGCAAGCTTTAAAAAAATATACATACACAATTTATGTACGTATGTATCTACCTAAAATTTTACTTTTATTGTTCGAGCGAAAAACTGTAAAATGCTAAATTCTAATCCATTCATATATACATACATACATATATCCACATATACATACATACATATATTCATATATACTTACATACATACATATATTTGAATGAAATTATTATTTGGTTTTTGACTAAACCTTTTCTTTATTTGGAAAATTCAATCCTATATGTTCACTCGCAGTTTTAAAATACTGGTATCCATTCATAATTATGTATGTTTGTATTAATAATTTTATTTCTAATTGTCCCAACAGCAAAATTTCAAAATTTTCGATTCTAATGCATTCATATGTACATACGTTCATATGTTGGAACGAAAAATTTTAAAATCTTCAATTCTAAAACATTCATATATACACACATACATATATTCATATATACATACATACATATATTTGAATAAAATTATTATTTTGTTTTTGACTAAACCTTTTCTTTATTTGAAAAATTAATTTTTGTATGTTTACCCCCATGATATAATAATTATGCGTTTAAAATTTATTTCTATATATTCTACAATTTGAATATTATTAAATTCATATAGAATAAATTAAATTTAATTGTTTTGTTTATACCTAAATCTTTTCTTTATTTGAAAAAATTAATTCTATATTTTCACCCACAGTTTTAGTTAGGAGTTCTAAAAAAATAGGTATCCATTCATTATTATGTACGTTTGTACTTAAAATTTTGTATCTAATTGTTTGAATGAAAAATTTTAAATTCTAATACATTCATATGTGCATACTTATATTTGAATACAATTACTATTTCGTTTTTACCTAAACCTTTTCTTTATTTGAAAAACTAGTCGTGTGTGCCTGCATTGCAAGCCTTGCAAGTATTATGCCTGTAGTTTTGAAATTGTGTTCCATTCTGTGGCTGAGATATTTTAAGTTTACTTTATTTCTTCAAAAACACACCCGTAATATAGATACATATAGATATGTTTTTTTCTAATAAATAATAAGATAAAACCTAAAATAAGAAAAGTTCTGAAAAATAATTACCAAAAAATACATAATTAAGCAAGTAATTAGTTCCTTTGAGATCTAATACCTTTGAGTAATTTATTTTAGGACCTTGATTTGAGTTATATCGCATAAAATCTTAAAATACTTTTTACAATAAGCACTTTAAGCCATAAATTATTGTATACGCATGAATTAACTTGCTACTACAATTCATGCACATATGTATTTGGAGTTTATAATACATGCGAAAAAACGCGTGACTGTAGAATGAGTTAACACCAAAACTAACGTATATAGGGTAATACGTATTGCATACGATTTCTATGCGAAAAGTCTCAGGTTCGAACCCTGCAAAATGCGATTTGCCAGATGAACTTTTTTTATTGACAATTTAATTTTTTTTAAAATAAAATTAAAAAACCTTCACCCTCACCAAATCAATATCAGCGAGTTTCCGTTCTAAATATTTTTTTTGAAAATACCGTACTTGTAAAAAGTTTAATGCAATAGAATAACATTTTCTTATAAAATTTTACCCTAAAAATATATTGTCAAGGAGTTTAATGTAAACTTATGTTTTGCTTTCTAATACATATTGCAACAGATCCCGAAAAGAATGCACAACTAAATGCATATGAATACACTTATTATAAAACAATGTAGATTTTATTAAAACATTACAATTTTCTTAAGAAAGTTTTCACTTTTTGTTATAACTCACACTTCCAAAAATGAAATTATGTACAATATTAATACTTCCAAAAGTAAGTAAAACTTTACCCCTACAGGATGTAGTACCATTTTGAAAAAACGGTTACAAAGCATCTTGGGAGGGGGTGAAGGGGGAGGGCGGGTGGAATTCTTGCTTTTTCTGGGACCCTAGAGGCAAAATTCTACCTAATGCCTTTTGTCCCGTGTCTCTAGCCCTTCTAGAAGTACCCGTACTTTTTACCACTTGAGAAGTAGCTATATATATATAATGTAAAATATGATGGTTTTTAATGAGTTATACGAAATATGAATAAAAAATAGAATTATTATTGAAGCCAGAAGGTTATTGGATCAATGCTTGCCTGGATGGTGTCATATTTTTCTTTTTTTGGATTATTTTAAAATTTTTTTTTTATTTTGTTTAAATTTTTTGTTTTATTTTTTTTTTAATATATGACAGAGAGATATTATTATAAAAATTTGAAGAAAATTTCCAAAAAAAAAATTGTTACAATAGTTAAATACATAAATATGTATGTATATATTTTTTAAAGCTTCCTGAGTAATTTTTTTAAGCTTTCTATATGAATTGAATAATATTCAAATTTGTGGTTTGGCATATAGAAACACATAATTATTAAATTATGGGGGAAACATAAGAAATAAATTTTTCAAATAAAGAAAAGGTTTAGGCATAAATAAAATAATATTTTTATTCAAATATATGTATGAACATTAATGTATTAGAATTGAACATTTTAAAATTTTTTAAAATAGTATGACTCTTCGAAAACATTCTATTTTAAATTATATACATATATCTACTTCTCAGATGTCACAAAGTACGGGTACTTCTAGAAGGGCCAGAAACTTGGGACAAAAGACATTAGATAGGATTTTGCCTTTAAGGTCTCAGAAAAAGTAAGAATTCCACCCATCCTCCTCCTTCACCCCCCTCCCCAAGATTCTTTGTGACCGCTTTTTACAAGGTGATACTATATCCTGTAGGGGTAATTATACCCTGCACTTCGTCAAGGGTATATTAACTTTGGTATAGGTTTTGCAACTACTTAAAAGAGTCATCTGCGGCATGGAGATATATATATATATATTCTTGCTCAGCGTAAAATTCTACGTTGATTTAGACATGTCCGTCCCACCGATCGCACGATAACTCAAAAACGAATACTGCAATCAACACCAAACTTTCACAAGTTGTTTTTTTTTGTGCCAGGGGCGAAATCTGTTGTAATTGAACTAATTCGGACAGAGAGTTCGAGTAGCTGCCATGCAACTCAAGGAGTTCATTTTAAATATTTCAAAAACTAATAAAGGTATAAATATAAAATTTTTTATACATGTGTCCAATTATATTCTACACATGCACTAAAAATTTTAATAGGACAGCTGCACCAGTTCGTGTGGCTGCCAAACAACTCCAAAGGCAAATTTGTTATATTCGGAAAAGTAATAAAGTCAGATTCATGAAACTTTTCAATTGTGTGTCCAATTATAGGTCAAAGATATTTTTGAAGTTTTGGTGGAATTGCCTGACAGGTTCGAGTGGCTCCCATACACGTCCAAAAGCTTATTTTAAATATTTGGAAAAGTAATAAAGTTAGATTCATGAAACTTGGCAGTTGTGTGTCCAATTATAGATCAGATATATTAGCGAAGTTTTAGTGGAATTGCTTGGCAGGTTCGGGTACCTGCCATACAACTCCAGAAGCTAATTTTAAATATTAGGAAGAATAATAAAGTCAGATTCATGAAACTTGACAGTCGTGCGTCCAGTTATAGGGTCGAGTAATTGCTATATTAAGTTATTTATTAGTGTCTAACAGCTGGTTAAATTTTAGGCTACTACAATCGGAGGTCTAAAAGACAAGCGACATCAAAAATTTGGAAAAAACGCATTTTAGTGATCACGGGGTAATGGTAGCAAAACGGCGCACTTGTGCTAATTGCGATGCAGTGGACATTCTGCCCCTGTCACGGCAGACAACCAACTAACCAAACCAATATTATTGTATAATAATATAATGTCGAAATTTTAAATTTAAAAATGAAAATTATTGTCAGAAATAGATAGTGAACAAAACACACTCCTATAACGACATTTTTGCAATTATGTAACTATGGAATATAAAACAAAAATATTTTAATTATAAAATACCTTTCAACAGTTTGTTTAGCCAATGGTGCAACGTGAATTGTATCAACACCATGTTTCGTGTAGTAATAGTAGCGAAGAATTTGTTTCTCTTGCAACGACGGAAAAGATCCTTCGACATTGTTTTCTTCTGCACCAGTTATCAATTTTGCCAATTTGCACCGAAATTTTTCTCGCTCCATTCTTAGTTTTGAATATTTCCATTCGTCTACAAATAATTATTTTTTGAAAAATATTCAAATATTTTCATCATAGCTTACTCTCAGAAATCGTTCTTCTGCTTTTGGTTTTCAAAATAATGGATTCTCTTATAAAAGATGTTTCAACTGAAATTTCCTTACAAGTGATTTCAATTTCTTTTTTAAGAAATTGCATGGAATATATTGGATTAGCGTTAGAGATAGGTGTATTTTCTAAATCAGATTTTCTTTCCTTATTTTCACTTGCTTTGATGTTTTCCCCACATTTCATATTTTTTAATTATAAGCAAATTTACTTTAAATATTAGAAATTTACCTAAAAACTTGAAAATACTTGAATGACAGAAAATTTTACTATTTTATTTACATTTTTTCGTTTCCGTTTAGGTTGCCTAGTATTTTATTTTTTTTATAGCTACCTACATACATATATATAGACTATGTAGTATTATGGACACATAAACAAGATTATATTTTTTTAGGTAAAAATATTCACAAAACTAAATATAAATAACACCCATAAACAATTATGAATGAGTGCGCGTGTTTTAAAAGTTTTTATTCAAAACATGATTGTTTTGAGTAGTTAAAATATGGGGGTTCTGGCTTTTCAGGCGCAAAAATTTTTCTAAAATTTGTATGGAATTTTTCTAAAACTTGTAAAGAGTTGACTGGGTGTAAGGATGTTCTTATAGAATTGTGTGGTATTATAGAATTGAAATATGGTTTATGATGTATACATGTATATTTAAAAAGTTGATGTTTTTTTAGCATTCTGCTGTTTCTAGACATGGGAATGAAGTCGACGAGGTTGTCAGGCTGGGAGCTGGATGTATTATCATATAACAATACTAATCATATGACACTATCTAAAGATTATCATTTGAACAACTCAAGTTTTAAAATATACTTATTTATTTCTTAAATCTCAAGACATGTATATATTAAAAAATAAAGTATATTGATATTTAATTAAAAAAAAATTAAAAAATTATGTGAAATTTATGAAAAATTTATAGACGGTAAAAATTTACAAAGACATTTGAGTTCTGTAAATAAAACTAAGGGACCAAAAAATTTCAGGTGTGCTATATGTCAAAAAGACTTTAGTAGATAAGATAATCTTTCACAACACATAAAAAATATTCACATTAGTGATAAAAAAATGAAAAGAAATCATAGTGAAAATATAGATAGTGTTAAAGTGATTGAAAAAAAGAAAATAAAAACTGAATCTTTAAAAGAGAATATAATTAAATGTGATTATTGAGATATGGAGATTGATAAAAAATACTGGAATTATCACATTCGCACAAACGCACATAAATTGAAAGCATTTAAACCCTATGAAGGAAATATAAAATTTATTGAAAAAGCATTTAAAAAATCTGATGTGGTCAACAATAACAAATCGCAATGAGTATTGCCTAGTTAAGTGAAAGTGTTAATTAGAAAAAATTGAAAAAATAAAAAAAGGGAACAAAATTGTTTTTCCTAAAGTTCGAATGATTGGTATTCCGAAAGTACATAAAACACATAACCAACCAAGGTGTTTATTTTAAGCCCTTTACTAGACCTTTCAGAAATTATTTGTTTGAAGCCCCTATCTTTTTCGGAACGAAGGTTGTAATCAAAAAAGCTTAGATAACTAGAAATTTCGTGAAAATTCCTTAAAATCCCTAGAACTTGGAAACCCTTGAGATTTCGCACCTACTCCGGAACAAAAGTTTTAGCCATTTTCGACCCTCTAATCAATTGTATATGTTGTTGTATACCTTTTTGAATCAACCTGTATATAGTTGTTATTATCATAAAGAGTCATATTTCTGTATTTTCTTGTTTTTTAAAATGTAATCTTGCTGTTATAGTTTCACCTTGAAAATTAACCAAATTACCATTCTGATCAATTTATTTTATAACTATTGTGCTGATTATGTTGACAGATATGGGTAAATAAATAAGATTTCGTGGGACTTCGATTATTTTATAGCCGGGTGGTACTGCAACAGAAAATTCGTGTAGAATATGTGCTTCTTTATCGTTAATACATGCCCCTTGTTTCTTTATCGTTAATATATGCCACCGCATTCAATGCGTATAATGTTAATTTTATTGATATCAGCAGGTAAATTTGATATATACCATTTATTTGCTTCAAATTTCCTCTAACTAAATCCTAATAAATTCCCAATTACACCTTTTTGCAGAAAACCAATCTCTTCAGTAGAAAAAACTTCACATTTCAATGTATTATGATTTGGTTTTATATGAAGTTTTTGGTTATTTGCTTTAGTGTCATTAATTTGCAACTCTCTTTTAAGAAAGTCTTCTATATCTTCAACTTCATTCTACTGCAGATAATGAATTCATTGTTATCATTATCAATATTCTGTATTGAATTGTATGACTGGAAATCGTTTGAAGCACAAACATAGTCTCCTTGTAAATCTATAGGTGGGAAATATTCTGCTGTTAGGATGGAACTCTTACCATTTAAAGTTAATGTTAAAGACATGATAAGTTGTGAATTACTGAAATTAATCCATTCGAGCATCATCCTTTATATCACCTCAACTATCATAATTAATTTGACAGGTTGATTAATATTCCAATGAAATTCTCATTTCAAATTCTGATATCTCAATTTTGCGGTCATTATAAATCTCAGCATATGAAAAAAGCTTGACTTACTTTTGCTTTTCATTTCTTATCATGTTCTTTCTTGAACTTAAAATTTTGTAGCAATGAATACAAAAATAATAAGAACAACAAATTAATTTTATTCATAAAATTTTTTATTAGATAAAAGAGCGTAAACTTAAATGCCCACAATTGTATGTATCAAATTTTTGGTACTTCTTATAATTATATTAAATTTTATCAACCAAATATTTCACAACTTCAATTGGTGGTGGTAACTTTCCAAAACTATCAAAATATTGAATATTATTTGAATTATTATGATATGCTATCCAATGTGTGCCTCGGCCTGTGGAATCAAAATTTATAATACCACATTCACGTTTCAGAATATCAAAAGTTTCAAAAACACTAATAGACTACGTGTTAGTAAATGACCAATATAGTATAAATGCAAAAATAAATGAAAATAACAAGATTAGTGATCATGAAACTATACTAATTAATATTTAAGATAATATAAAATATAATGTAAAAAAACGCAGATTAAATATTTAAAATACAATGTAACCAGATTTATACAAAAAATAATAACTAGTGAAATAATGACAACCTATTACTTAGATTGCAACATATTAAATGTCAAATTTTTAATAGTAATTTAAAAAATATTGTTAGCGAGTTCATTATTACCAAAAGTACAGTAGAAAAGGTTTGTGACTGGTATCCAAATGAATTAGGGATTTTGAAAAATAGAGTTCCACAAGGCACTATTCTGGGTTTTTTATTGTGTTTAATATATGTAAACGATATGGAGCAGGTAACAAGAACGGGAAATTCGGCGTTATTTGCAGATGATACATTAATTTATGTGGCGCGTACGAATATCGATGAATGTGTATATAAAATTAATGATGATTTGGAACAATTAAACAAGTGGTTTGCAATTAATAAGCTTAAGTTAAATTTTGAAAAAACTAAATATGGTAATTAACGGCGTATTAAATAATGAAATAAAAATTAATTCAACAGCTATTGAAGTTGTTAATAAGATTAAATGTTTAGTGGTAGTTATAGATAGTAAGTTATGCTTTAAACCACATTTAGATTTTATTTGTAAAAAAATTAGTAAAAAGTTAGGATTTTTTTCAAAAATAAGAAAAAATTTAACGTTGATGAGCGCAATTAGAGTTTTCAATGTAATTTTGAAACCTTATTTTGAATTCTGTTCATCAATGCTTTTTACGTTTAATGCTGAAATGATGGGAAGGTTGCAAAAGCTTCAAAATCGAGGTATGAGAATAATATTAAAATTAAATAGATTTACTTCCAAAACATTTGTGTTGGAAACTTTGAAATGGATGAGTGTGTTGCAGCGGGTTAAAACGAATGTATTGATGACGGTGTTCAAAATAAAAAATAAAATGATGCCAAGTTATTTGACTAATAGATTAATTTATGTTGAAAATGCACAAAATTATTACTTAAGAAGTTTCTCGGATTTTAGATTAAATTTTTATAGAAAAATCTTATCTTTATATAAGGGCTTAAAATTGTTTAATGAATTACCAACAAATTTAAAGTATGAGAATAATTTTAAAATATTTAAAAGAAACTTAATTCGACACATATTAGAAAAATTTTCTCTTTAATATGTATACTTTCCATGAATATATGTATACTTTCCATAAAATAGTAAAAACAATTTTTGTAAATATGAAAATTTAATATGATAATATAAATACCTTAGTATTAATTGTAAATAGTTATTATTATACTAAATAAAGAAATGAATGAATGAATGTTTCCATGGTTTAGTTTCAGGGAGATTATCTCTCATGAAAACGCCGCGGAAATTTTGTAAATACTTTCGACCAAAATCGTTTATATCAATATTTATCAGTGCTCTATTGGGTACCAAATTTAGCGGCTTTTTGAACCTAAATATAATCCATATTCTTTTTTATATGGTTTTAATTGTAAACCTTTTCCTCTGATAGCAATAGCCTCCATAGCGTTATTGTGACGTTAACTTTCATTAAACATCTTCCTTGCAAATATCGGAATTAATGGTAGAATCCCGCCGGTTTAAGGAACTGGAATTATACGTGGAATTATTATCGATAATAATATGTAATATATTCTTATTTTTACCAATATTTTTAGCTGCTTTAAGTGCTATTTTTCTTTTTCAGGTTTATATTCTTTAAAACCAATTTTAGTTTGATGGATTAATTTTCTTAAAGGTTGTTTCTTCTTCTTTTTTATCCCATTTCTTCATCTCATTCCTGTTTTAACTTTTGCCTTCAGTGCGTTTATTACCAACCAGACTTTAGCTCGTTCACCAAAACCTGAATCTTTTGCTTTAACTCCCAGGCTTTTTCTGCCAATATATTTTCGGAAATATGACGATCAGCAATATTTTTACTTCGAAAGTATGCAATATCATGCTCTTTGCATGCTTCGTCTAACTGATTAATACTTTTATCGTCACGACTAAATGGTAATTTATTTATCAAAGAATTCAAAAATCCTCCTTACCTCTCAATAATATCTTTATTACTGAGCGCCATTCGATTGTTGAACTTTATTTAAGTTTATTCCTTATTCGAAAGTGAATCAATTGCAAATGATTGCAAAAGCTTAAATTAAATAATCTTATATCAAGTTAAACCAGTAGGAGTTATGAAGTCATTACACAATTATCAAAGTGCATGAAAGTGTCATTACACAATAAAAGTAAAAGATTTTCATAAAAAATCGCAAAAGAAAAAGAAGCATGGAGCAATGCTTCCAGTCAGTATCAGGGGTTTAATTGTGGGTCCGTCTAATTGCGATAAAACTAACAAAGTGTTGAGTATGTTATTAGAACCAAATAGGCTTAAATTTTAAAATATTTATGTATATATATTCTAAATCGCTGCATCAACCGAAATATGAATACTTGAAAAAGATAATGAATCCTATTAACGGCATGGGATATAACGAATTTTCAAATAACTCAGAGGTAATTGACCCTGCTGAATATCAACCTAATTCTATATTTATGTTTGATGATGTTGCTTGTGACAAGCAAGAACATCATCTATATTATATTTTACAAGATTTTTCCAGTTCATGAACAGGTATACATATAATCTAATAAATAACAAAAACAAAAAAATGAAAATAGCAAAAGAGAATACTGGGTAGAAACATTACTCAATTGATTATACATACTGTAAAGCAAAAACAAAAAATGAAAAGCGAAAAGCGAAAGAGAATAAAAAAAGAGTAGTAATATTTTTTTTGTTTTTTTGCTTTACTACCATAAACAAAAATAAAAAGCAAAAGGAAGCGAAATATTTTAAATGAGTTAAGTAAGAGTAAAATAATTTTTTGTTGTTGTATTTAGCATGGAATGGAATTAAAAAAAATAAAACTAAAAATTGTGAGAGATATAAGAACACGAATAACGTTACGTTACGTACTAAGGCAATTATTCTTCGTGTGCTTGCGAAATTTCAATTGAGGAAGTAGCCAAGCCAGGTCTGTATAAAGAAAAGAGGCATTGATTTTTTATTAGTTCACATTCACTTTGGTTTTAAAGTTTAGCGTGAAAGGTTCTTCTATATTATATTTTACAAGATTTTTCCAGTTCATGAACAGGTATACATATAATCTAATAAATAACAAAAACAAAAAAATGAAAATAGCAAAAGAGAATACTGGGTAGAAACATTACTCAATTGATTATACATACTGTAAAGCAAAAACAAAAAATGAAAAGCGAAAAGCGAAAGAGAATAAAAAAAGAGTAGTAATATTTTTTTTGTTTTTTTGCTTTACTACCATAAACAAAAATAAAAAGCAAAAGGAAGCGAAATATTTTAAATGAGTTAAGTAAGAGTAAAATAATTTTTTGTTGTTGTATTTAGCATGGAATGGAATTAAAAAAAATAAAACTAAAAATTGTGAGAGATATAAGAACACGAATAACGTTACGTTACGTACTAAGGCAATTATTCTTCGTGTGCTTGCGAAATTTCAATTGAGGAAGTAGCCAAGCCAGGTCTGTATAAAGAAAAGAGGCATTGATTTTTTATTAGTTCACATTCACTTTGGTTTTAAAGTTTAGCGTGAAAGGTTCTATTTCCTTTCCTTTTAATTTTGTTCGGCATCAGTTCCCCATCCGTCTTGCATATGCCATGACTATAAATAAGTCCCAAGGGCAAACTTTTGAAAAGGTTGGCCCCTATCTCCCCCAGCCGTGCTTTTCGCATGGGCAATTATACACAGCATGTTCAAGAGCCATAGACCTCAATTCTTTAAAAATTCAAGTCAAAGATACGGTTCGTCAGGGAAAAATCGATGATGGAAATATTTTAACAGATAACGTTGTTTATAAGGAAATTTTTCGTTCTTAATTGTTAACTAATTCTTAAATTGAATTTTAATTATATCTATGTAATTAACAGTGACACATATTACATCTTAAAATTTATTAAATTAAAAATATTTCCATTACTTTTATTTATCATTAATCTTCAAACCAATATGATATTTATGCATATACAAGTATATACCTGCATATGTATGCCATAATATGTACAAATTTTTCTAAACTTATTTTAAAATTGATTGCCACAATCCTGTTTTTACAACAGATAATGCTGCTTATAAGCAAACCACAGGGGCCCCTAGTAAGTAATTATTTTTGTATGGGACGTCATCAAGATGTAAATAGTTTTTATTTATGTCAATCTTATACTCGGATACCTAAAAATTTAATAAAGGATAACGCAGATCTCATAATTGTATTCATACGAGATGATTTTAATTTAAAACATATCTATAAAGATCATGTTAATACAGACATGCCTTTTGATCAATTTAAAAAATTATGCTCATGCTGCTGGAAAGACTACTATGGATTTTTACTTATTGATAAGGATAGTGTTTTGAATGCTACTAATATGATATATATATATGTATATATCATATCAGCAACAGATTGGATTAACAACCACAACAGATCATATCGGTTGCAGTTCAACACCAGTTCAATTTCAGATCAATAATAGCGATTTCATTGAATAATCATGAATGAAAAAGTATTGAAAGATTTAATTAAAGATTCAAATCATTAAAAACCGGTCAAATTATGCATGATGAAATTTTGGAAAATACATTCAAACCACTTGTCAAGCCTATTGAAGACTTAACTAATTTTGTGAAATATCAGTCACCCTCCAGATTTATAGAACCGGAACAAAAACGGAAAGAATACAGTACAGATAAATTTGATATGACGTCATTCGTCGAAAATAAAATAAAAACACCAAAGAAAGCGAGTTCGACAATTTTTTAACATCAACTCCTAACACAATCACATTTATAAATTCAAAAAGTGATAAATTAGAATTATCATTGTCACTTCTACCTAATTACAAGCAATAACAGCTTGATAAAAGATATGGCCCTTATTTTGATCATAATTTAGGAATCAGGAACTTAGGTAACACAATATTTAGCATAGATGAAGAAAACTATCACATAATAATTGATGGGCAGATCTTTAAGGGAACTGAAGGTTTATATGATCTAATATTTAAACTGAAACCAGAAAACTATACCGAAAATGATTTGAAGCAACATCAAAAAATATTGGAAAAACCAACGCACATCGGAGAAATTATAATTCATTAGACCAAATTAAGGATAATAAGGCATTTAAATATCAAAATATTATTAAAAAGCTCTATATTCATCTTTATCTAAAGGAAAATTTTACTATTAGCCCTCAGATATCGTCCATGATGTATTCAAACCAACCGGTTCAATATACCTATTGAGATGATCCTAATGTGATTACATCCAATCTATAATAGATTGGGACTTTTGATCTCTTCACAAGTAGCAGGTAATGATAATCACAATAATGAAATTAAATCCATAATAGAAGAACTAAGGGAAGCTAATATAATCGAATAATATTTTAATTACGTTGTCACTAACATAACGAGTACTGATAAGTTCGGACATAGCCGAAATCATCCATATGCGTTTAACTAAGCTAATAAAAATTTTCAAACAATTGGCGTAAAACTAAACTCGGATGGAGATTATGATATTATTAATAAACAATTAATAAACCTAAGATTCCCACTAAATAACAATGATACCGTTACAAAAAAATTAATAATAATAATAATAATAATAATAATAATAATAATAATATTAATAATAATAATAATAATAATAATAATAATAATAATAATAATAATAATAATAATAATAATAATAATAATAATAATAATAATAATAATAATAATAATAATAATAATAATAATAATAATAATAATAATAATAATAATAATAATAATAATAATAATAATAATAATAATAATAATAATAATAATAATAATAATAATAATAATAATAATAATAATAATAATAATAATAATAATAATAATAATAATAATAATAATAATAATAATAATAATAATAATAATAATAATAATAATAATAATAATAATAATAATAATAATAATAATAATAATAATAATAATAATAATAATAATAATAATAATAATAATAATAATAATAATAATAATAATAATAATAATAATAATAATAATAATAATAATAATAATAATAATAATAATAATAATAATAATAATAATAATAATAATAATAATAATAATAATAATAATAATAATAATAATAATAATAATAATAATAATAATAATAATAATAATAATAATAATAATAATAATAATAATAATAATAATAATAATAATAATAATAATAATAATAATAATAATAATAATAATAATAATAATAATAATAATAATAATAATAATAATAATAATAATAATAATAATAATAATAATAATAATAATAATAATAATAATAATAATAATAATAATAATAATAATAATAATAATAATAATAATAATAATAATAATAATAATAATAATAATAATAATAATAATAATAATAATAATAATAATAATAATAATAATAATAATAATAATAATAATAATAATAATAATAATAATAATAATAATAATAATAATAATAATAATAATAATAATAATAATAATAATAATAATAATAATAATAAT
>NW_026578134.1:600000-764838 GCF_029603195.1 Condylostylus longicornis | reverse complement strand
AAAATTTCAAAAAATTTTCAATTTTTTGACAAGGTAGGGGGTCGTGTAAAATTTCAAAAAATTTTCAATTTTTTGACAGGTAGGGGGTCGTGTAAAATTTCAAAAAATTTTCAATTTTTTGACAAGGTAGGGGGGGTCGTGTAAAATTTCAAAAAATTTTCAATTTTTTGACAAGGTAGGGGGTCGTGCAAAATTTCAAAAAATTTTAAATTTTTTTGACAAGGTAGGGGGTCGTGCAAAATTTCAAAAAATTTTCAATTTTTTGACAAGGTAGGGGGTCGTGCAAAAATTTCAAAAAATTTTCAATTTTTTGACAAGGTAGGGGGTCGTGCAAAATTTCAAAAAATTTACAATTTTTTGACAAGGTAGGGGGTCGTGTAAAATTTCAAAAAATTTTCAATTTTTTGACAAGGTAGGGGGTCGTGTAAAATTTCAAAAAATTTTCAATTTTTTGACAAGGTAGGGGGTCGTGCAAAATTTCAAAAAATTTTCAATTTTTTGACAAGGTAGGGGGTCGTGCAAAATTTCAAAAAATTTTCAATTTTTTGACAAGGTAGGGGGTCGTGCAAAATTTCAAAAAATTTTCAATTTTTTGACAAGGTAGGGGGTCGTGCAAAATTTCAAAAAATTTTCAATTTTTTGACAAGGTAGGGGGGTCGTGTAAAATTTCAAAAAATTTTCAATTTTTTGACAAGGTAGGGGGTCGTGCAAAATTTCAAAAAATTTTCAATTTTTTGACAAGGTAGGGGGTCGTGCAAAATTTCAAAAAATTTTCAATTTTTTGACAAGGTAGGGGGTCGTGCAAAATTTCAAAAAATTTTCAATTTTTTGACAAGGTAGGGGGTCGTGCAAAATTTCAAAAAATTTTCAATTTTTTGACAAGGTAGGGGGTCGTGTAAAATTTCAAAAAATTTTCAATTTTTTGACAAGGTAGGGGGTCGTGCAAAATTTCAAAAAATTTTCAATTTTTTGACAAGGTAGGGGGTCGTGCAAAATTTCAAAAAATTTTCAATTTTTTGACAAGGTAGGGGGTCGTGCAAAATTTCAAAAAATTTTTCAATTTTTTGACAAGGTAGGGGGTCGTGCAAAATTTCAAAAAATTTTCAATTTTTTGACAAGGTAGGGGGTCGTGCAAAATTTCAAAAAATTTTCAATTTTTTGACAAGGTAGGGGGTCGTGCAAAATTTCAAAAAATTTTCAATTTTTTGACAAGGTAGGGGGGTCGTGTAAAATTTCAAAAAATTTTCAATTTTTTGACAAGGTAGGGGGTCGTGTAAAATTTCAAAAAATTTTCAATTTTTTGACAAGGTAGGGGGTCGTGCAAAATTTCAAAAAATTTTCAATTTTTTGACAAGGTAGGGGGTCGTGCAAAATTTCAAAAAATTTTCAATTTTTTGACAAGGTAGGGGGTCGTGCAAAATTTCAAAAAATTTTCAATTTTTTGACAAGGTAGGGGGTCGTGCAAAATTTCAAAAAATTTTCAATTTTTTGACAAGGAGGGGGTCGTGCAAATTTCAAAAAATTTTCAATTTTTTGACAAGGTAGGGGGTCGTGCAAAATTTCAAAAAATTTTCAATTTTTTGACAAGGTAGGGGGTCGTGCAAAATTTCAAAAAATTTTCAATTTTTTGACAAGGTAGGGGGTCGTGCAAAATTTCAAAAAATTTTCAATTTTTTGACAAGGTAGGGGGTCGTGTAAAATTTCAAAAAATTTTCAATTTTTTGACAAGGTAGGGGGTCGTGCAAAATTTCAAAAAATTTTCAATTTTTTGACAAGGTAGGGGGTCGTGCAAAATTTCAAAAAATTTTCAATTTTTTGACAAGGTAGGGGGTCGTGCAAAATTTCAAAAAATTTTCAATTTTTTGACAAGGTAGGGGGTCGTGCAAAATTTCAAAAAATTTTCAATTTTTTTGACAAGGTAGGGGGTCGTGCAAAATTTCAAAAAATTTTCAATTTTTTGACAAGGTAGGGGGTCGTGCAAAATTTCAAAAAATTTTAAATTTTTTGACAAGGTAGGGGGTCGTGTAAAATTTCAAAAAATTTTCAATTTTTTGACAAGGTAGGGGGTCGTGCAAAATTTCAAAAAATTTTCAATTTTTTGACAAGGTAGGGGGTCGTGCAAAATTTCAAAAAATTTTCAATTTTTTGACAAGGTAGGGGGTCGTGCAAAATTTCAAAAAATTTTCAATTTTTTGACAAGGTAGGGGGTCGTGTAAAATTTCAAAAAATTTTCAATTTTTTGACAAGGTAGGGGGGTCGTGTACAAATTTCAAAAAATTTTCAATTTTTTGACAAGGTAGGGGGTCGTGCAAAATTTCAAAAAATTTTCAATTTTTTGACAAGGTAGGGGGTCGTGCAAAAATTTCAAAAAATTTTCAATTTTTTGACGAGGTAGGGGGTCGTGCAAAATTTCAAAAAATTTTCAATTTTTTGACAAGGTAGGGGGTCGTGCAAAATTTCAAAAAATTTTCAATTTTTTGACAAGGTAGGGGGTCGTGCAAAATTTCAAAAAATTTTCAATTTTTTGACAAGGTAGGGGGTCGTGCAAAATTTCAAAAAATTTTCAATTTTTTGACAAGGTAGGGGGTCGTGCAAAATTTCAAAAAATTTTCAATTTTTTGACAAGGTAGGGGGGTCGAGCAAAATTTCAAAAAATTTTCAATTTTTTGACAAGGTAGGGGGTCGTGTAAAATTTCAAAAAATTTTCAATTTTTTGACAAGGTAGGGGGTCGTGCAAAATTTCAAAAAATTTTCAATTTTTTGACAAGGTAGGGGGTCGTGCAAAATTTCAAAAAATTTTCAATTTTTTGACAAGGTAGGGGGTCGTGCAAAATTTCAAAAAATTTTCAATTTTTTTGACAAGGTAGGGGGTCGTGCAAAATTTCAAAAAATTTTCAATTTTTTGACAAGGTAGGGGGTCGTGCAAAATTTCAAAAAATTTTCAATTTTTTGACAAGGTAGGGGGTCGTGCAAAATTTTAAAAAATTTTCAATTTTTTGACAAGGTAGGGGGTCGTGCAAAATTTCAAAAAATTTTCAATTTTTTGACAAGGTAGGGGGTCGTGCAAAATTTCAAAAAATTTTCAATTTTTTTGACAAGGTAGGGGGTCGTGCAAAATTTCAAAAAATTTTCAATTTTTTGACAAGGTAGGGGGGTCGTGTAAAATTTCAAAAAATTTTCAATTTTTTGACAAGGTAGGGGGTCGTGCAAAATTTCAAAAAATTTTCAATTTTTTGACAAGGTAGGGGGTCGTGCAAAATTTCAAAAAATTTTCAATTTTTTGACAAGGTAGGGGGTCGTGCAAAATTTCAAAAAATTTTCAATTTTTTGACAAGGTAGGGGGTCGTGCAAAATTTCAAAAAATTTTCAATTTTTTGACAAGGTAGGGGGTCGTGCAAAATTTCAAAAAATTTTCAATTTTTTGACAAGGTCGTGCAAAATTTCAAAAAATTTTCAATTTTTTGACAAGGTAGGGGGGTCGTGCAAAATTTCAAAAAATTTTCAATTTTTTGACAAGGTAGGGGGTCGTGTAAAATTTCAAAAAATTTTCAATTTTTTGACAAGGTAGGGGGTCGTGCAAAATTTCAAAAAATTTTCAATTTTTTGACAAGGTAGGGGGTCGTGCAAAATTTCAAAAAATTTTCAATTTTTTGACAAGGTAGGGGGTCGTGCAAAATTTCAAAAAATTTTCAATTTTTTGACAAGGTAGGGGGTCGTGCAAAATTTCAAAAAATTTTCAATTTTTTGACAAGGTAGGGGGTCGTGCAAAATTTCAAAAAATTTTCAATTTTTTGACAAGGTAGGGGGTCGTGCAAAATTTCAAAAAATTTTAAATTTTTTGACAAGGTAGGGGGGTCGTGTAAAATTTCAAAAAAATTTTCAATTTTTTGACAAGGTAGGGGGTCGTGCAAAATTTCAAAAAATTTTCAATTTTTTGACAAGGTAGGGGGTCGTGCAAAATTTCAAAAATTTTCAATTTTTTGACAAGGTAGGGGGTCGTGCAAAATTTCAAAAAAATTTTCAATTTTTTGACAAGGTAGGGGGTCGTGTAAAATTTCAAAAAATTTTCAATTTTTTGACAAGGTAGGGGGTCGTGTAAAATTTCAAAAAATTTTCAATTTTTTGACAAGGTAGGGGGTCGTGCAAAATTTCAAAAAATTTTCAATTTTTTGACAAGGTAGGGGGTCGTGCAAAATTTCAAAAAATTTTCAATTTTTTGACGAAGGTAGGGGGTCGTGCAAAATTTCAAAAAATTTTCAATTTTTTGACAAGGTAGGGGGTCGTGCAAAATTTCAAAAAATTTTCAATTTTTTGACAAGGTAGGGGGTCGTGCAAAATTTCAAAAAATTTTCAATTTTTTGACAAGGTAGGGGGTCGTGCAAAATTTCAAAAAATTTTCAATTTTTTGACAAGGTAGGGGGTCGTGCAAAATTTCAAAAAATTTTCAATTTTTTGACAAGGTAGGGGGTCGAGCAAAATTTCAAAAAATTTTCAATTTTTTGACAAGGTAGGGGGTCGTGTAAAATTTCAAAAAATTTTTCAATTTTTTGACAAGGTAGGGGGTCGTGCAAAATTTCAAAAAATTTTCAATTTTTTGACAAGGTAGGGGGTCGTGCAAAATTTCAAAAAATTTTCAATTTTTTGACAAGGTAGGGGGTCGTGCAAAATTTCAAAAAATTTTCAATTTTTTTGACAAGGTAGGGGGTCGTGCAAAATTTCAAAAAATTTTCAATTTTTTGACAAGGTAGGGGGTCGTGCAAAATTTCAAAAAATTTTCAATTTTTTGACAAGGTAGGGGGTCGTGCAAAATTTTAAAAATTTTCAATTTTTTGACAAGGTAGGGGGTCGTGCAAAATTTCAAAAAATTTTCAATTTTTTGACAAGGTAGGGGGTCGTGCAAAATTTCAAAAATTTTCAATTTTTTGACAAGGTAGGGGGTCGTGCAAAATTTCAAAAAATTTTCAATTTTTTGACAAGGTAGGGGGTCGTGTAAAATTTCAAAAAATTTTCAATTTTTTGACAAGGTAGGGGGTCGTGCAAAATTTCAAAAAATTTTCAATTTTTTGACAAGGTAGGGGGGTCGTGCAAAATTTCAAAAAATTTTCAATTTTTTGACAAGGTAGGGGGTCGTGCAAAATTTCAAAAAATTTTCAATTTTTTGACAAGGTAGGGGGTCGTGCAAAATTTCAAAAAATTTTCAATTTTTTGACAAGGTAGGGGGTCGTGCAAAATTTCAAAAAATTTTCAATTTTTTGACAAGAGGGTCGTGCAAAATTTCAAAAAATTTTCAATTTTTTGACAAGGTAGGGGGTCGTGCAAAATTTCAAAAAATTTTCAATTTTTTGACAAGGTAGGGGGTCGTGTAAAATTTCAAAAAATTTTCAATTTTTTGACAAGGTAGGGGGTCGTGGCAAAATTTCAAAAAATTTTCAATTTTTTTGACAAGGTAGGGGGTCGTGCAAAATTTCAAAAAATTTTCAATTTTTTGACAAGGTAGGGGGTCGTGCAAAATTTCAAAAAATTTTCAATTTTTTGACAAGGTAGGGGGTCGTGCAAAATTTCAAAAAATTTTCAATTTTTTGACAAGGTAGGGGGTCGTGCAAAATTTCAAAAAATTTTCAATTTTTTGACAAGGTAGGGGGTCGTGCAAAATTTCAAAAAATTTTCAATTTTTCGACAAGGTAGGGGGTCGTGTAAAATTTCAAAAAATTTTCAATTTTTTGACAAGGTAGGGGGTCGTGCAAAATTTCAAAAAATTTTCAATTTTTTGACAAGGTCGTGCAAAATTTCAAAAAATTTTCAATTTTTTGACAAGGTAGGGGGTCGTGCAAAATTTCAAAAAATTTCAATTTTTTGACAAGGTAGGGGGTCGTGTAAAATTTCAAAAAATTTTCAATTTTTTGACAAGGTAGGGGGTCGTGCAAAATTTCAAAAAATTTTCAATTTTTTGACAAGGGTCGTGCAAAAATTTCAAAAAATTTTCAATTTTTTGACAAGGTAGGGGGGTCGTGCAAAATTTCAAAAAATTTTCAATTTTTTGACAAGGTAGGGGGTCGTGTAAAATTTCAAAAAATTTTCAATTTTTTGACAAGGTAGGGGGTCGTGCAAAATTTCAAAAAATTTTCAATTTTTTGACAAGGTAGGGGGTCGTGCAAAATTTCAAAAAATTTTCAATTTTTTGACAAGGTAGGGGGTCGTGCAAAATTTCAAAAAATTTTCAATTTTTTGACAAGGTAGGGGGTCGTGCAAAATTTCAAAAAATTTTCAATTTTTTGACAAGGTAGGGGGTCGTGCAAAATTTCAAAAAATTTTCAATTTTTTGACAAGGTAGGGGGTCGTGCAAAATTTCAAAAAATTTTAAATTTTTTGACAAGGTAGGGGGTCGTGTAAAATTTCAAAAAATTTTCAATTTTTTGACAAGGTAGGGGGTCGTGCAAAATTTCAAAAAATTTTCAATTTTTTGACAAGGTAGGGGGTCGTGCAAAATTTCAAAAAATTTTCAATTTTTTGACAAGGTAGGGGGTCGTGCAAAATTTCAAAAAATTTTCAATTTTTTGACAAGGTAGGGGGTCGTGTAAAATTTCAAAAAATTTTCAATTTTTTGACAAGGTAGGGGGTCGTGTAAAATTTCAAAAAATTTTCAATTTTTTGACAAGGTAGGGGGTCGTGCAAAATTTCAAAAAATTTTCAATTTTTTGACAAGGTAGGGGGTCGTGCAAAATTTCAAAAAATTTTCAATTTTTTGACGAGGTAGGGGGTCGTGCAAAATTTCAAAAAATTTTCAATTTTTTGACAAGGTAGGGGGTCGTGCAAAATTTCAAAAAATTTTCAATTTTTTGACAAGGTAGGGGGTCGTGCAAAATTTCAAAAAATTTTCAATTTTTTGACAAGGTAGGGGGTCGTGCAAAATTTCAAAAAATTTTCAATTTTTTGACAAAGGTAGGGGGTCGTGCAAAATTTCAAAAATTTTCAATTTTTTTGACAAGGTAGGGGGTCGAGCAAAATTTCAAAAAATTTTCAATTTTTTGACAAGGTAGGGGGGTCGTGTAAAATTTCAAAAAATTTTCAATTTTTTGACAAGGTAGGGGGTCGTGCAAAATTTCAAAAAATTTTCAATTTTTTGACAAGGTAGGGGGTCGTGCAAAATTTCAAAAAATTTTCAATTTTTTGACAAGGTAGGGGGTCGTGCAAAATTTCAAAAAATTTTCAATTTTTTTGACAAGGTAGGGGGTCGTGCAAAATTTCAAAAAAATTTTCAATTTTTTGACAAGGTAGGGGGTCGTGCAAAATTTCAAAAAATTTTCAATTTTTTGACAAGGTAGGGGGTCGTGCAAAATTTTAAAAATTTTCAATTTTTTGACAAGGTAGGGGGTCGTGCAAAATTTCAAAAAATTTTCAATTTTTTGACAAGGTAGGGGGTCGTGCAAAATTTCAAAAAATTTTCAATTTTTTGACAAGGTAGGGGGGTCGTGCAAAATTTCAAAAAATTTTCAATTTTTTGACAAGGTAGGGGGTCGTGTAAAATTTCAAAAATTTTCAATTTTTTGACAAGGTAGGGGGTCGTGCAAAATTTCAAAAAATTTTCAATTTTTTGACAAGGTAGGGGGTCGTGCAAAATTTCAAGAAAATTTTCAATTTTTTGACAAGGTAGGGGGTCGTGCAAAATTTCAAAAAATTTTCAATTTTTTGACAAGGTAGGGGGTCGTGCAAAATTTCAAAAAATTTTCAATTTTTTGACAAGGTAGGGGGTCGTGCAAAATTTCAAAAATTTTCAATTTTTTGACAAGGTCGTGCAAAATTTCAAAAAATTTTCAATTTTTTGACAAGGTAGGGGGTCGTGCAAAATTTCAAAAAATTTTCAATTTTTTTGACAAGGTAGGGGGTCGTGTAAAATTTCAAAAAATTTTCAATTTTTTGACAAGGTAGGGGGTCGTGCAAAATTTCAAAAAATTTTCAATTTTTTGACAAGGTAGGGGGTCGTGCAAAATTTCAAAAAATTTTCAATTTTTTGACAAGGTAGGGGGTCGTGCAAAATTTCAAAAAATTTTCAATTTTTTGACAAGGTAGGGGGTCGTGCAAAATTTCAAAAAATTTTCAATTTTTTGACAAGGTAGGGGGTCGTGCAAAATTTTCAAAAAATTTTCAATTTTTTGACAAGGTAGGGGGTCGTGCAAAATTTCAAAAAATTTTCAATTTTTCGACAAGGTAGGGGGTCGTGTAAAATTTCAAAAAATTTTCAATTTTTTGACAAGGTAGGGGGGTCGTGCAAAATTTCAAAAAAATTTTCAATTTTTTGACAAGTAGGGGGGTCGTGCAAAATTTCAAAAAATTTTCAATTTTTTGACAAGGTAGGGGGGTCGTGCAAAATTTCAAAAAATTTTCAATTTTTTGACAAGGTAGGGGGTCGTGCAAAATTTCAAAAAATTTTCAATTTTTTGACAAGGTAGGGGGGTCGTGCAAAATTTCAAAAAAATTTTTCAATTTTTGGTAGGGGGTCGTGTAAAATTTCAAAAAATTTTCAATTTTTTGACAAGGTAGGGGGTCGTGCAAAATTTCAAAAAATTTTCAATTTTTTGACAAAGTAGGGGGTCGTGCAAAATTTCAAAAAATTTTCAATTTTTTGACAAGGTAGGGGGTCGTGCAAAATTTCAAAAAATTTTCAATTTTTTGACAAGGTAGGGGGTCGTGCAAAATTTCAAAAAATTTTCAATTTTTTGACAAGGTAGGGGGTCGTGCAAAATTTCAAAAAATTTTCAATTTTTTGACAAGGTAGGGGGTCGTGCAAAATTTCAAAAAATTTTCAATTTTTTGACAAGGTAGGGGGTCGTGCAAAATTTCAAAAAATTTTCAATTTTTTGACAAGGTAGGGGGTCGTGCAAAATTTCAAAAAATTTTCAATTTTTTGACAAGGTAGGGGGTCGTGCAAAATTTCAAAAAATTTTCAATTTTTTGACAAGGTAGGGGGGTCGTGTAAAATTTCAAAAAATTTTCAATTTTTTGATAAGGTAGGGGGTCGTGCAAAATTTCAAAAAATTTTCAATTTTTTGACAAGGTAGGGGGTCGTGCAAAATTTCAAAAAATTTTCAATTTTTTGACAAGGTAGGAGGTCGTGCAAAATTTCAAAAAATTTTCAATTTTTTGACAAGGTAGGGGGGTCGTGTAAAATTTCAAAAAATTTTCAATTTTTTGACAAGGTAGGGGGTCGTGCAAAATTTCAAAAAATTTTCAATTTTTTGAAAAGGTAGGGGGTCGTGCAAAATTTCAAAAAATTTTCAATTTTTTGACAAGGTAGGGGGTCGTGCAAAATTTCAAAAAATTTTCAATTTTTTGACAAGGTAGGGGGTCGTGCAAAATTTCAAAAAATTTTCAATTTTTTGACAAGGTAGGGGGTCGTGCAAAATTTCAAAAAATTTTCAATTTTTTGACAAGGTAGGGGGTCGTGCAAAATTTCAAAAAAATTTTTATTTTTTGATAACTATGATTAATTAATAACTACATTAATTGAAAAATTAGCAATAGAATAACAAAATACTTTCAATATAATGAGCCTATAAATATTTTCTTTTTTTAGAAGAAGATTAGTTGTGGAAAGAAGTAGGTAAATAATCCTAATTGATTGTTATGGCATTACTGGTTATTATCATTTGAATTTACGATGTGTTGCCGCAAGTACAATGACACTATTGTTAAACAAGCTGACATTTCTCATTGTACATTTCTCTAATTCATCTAATATCACAATATTTTATTTTTTCCGTAAATTGTTAAGAAATAGCTGCTTATATTAAATGTTTTAAATATAGTAACTTCAAAAGACCGTATATGTATACGTTTAAAATTAATATTAAATTTCCTAAAAATATGCAAAAGAAAAAGCATATTTAAAAACTTTAAATTTCTTTGAAAAAATATTTTAGTTTTTTTTTTATAATTGTTCTCATACTATAAATTTCTTTATCGGCTATAATTTAAGTATAAATCGGATCAAAACATAAGAAATAAATCGAATATTTTTCTAAATAATTTTTTGTTAGAAAACATTTTAAAAAAATATAAAGAATAACAAGAGAAAGCAAAAAAAGAATGAAAGTGAAGATGAATTTGAATTTCAGTCCGGAGAATTCGAGAGTTCAAACTATGATGAAAGTTTAACCCCAAAACAAAATATAACGAAGGAAATAACAAAAATAAGAAAAAATAAAAAGGATATAAAATTTCTATTGTAAAAAATATGAAATAAAGTTTATGATAAAAGAATAAGAAAAAAAGGAAAAAATCACAATCAGATTGAATTTGAAGAGTAGAAAATGAAAATAACTAGTAAAAATTTAATAATAAAAAAAAAACATAAAAAATTCATGAATAGCATATACGAAAAATACAAAAAAAAAAATTAGAGTCCTTTTCTTTTACTTGTGATTTTTTTTTTGTTTATGATCATCGCAGCCATAATTTTTCTTCTTTCCTATACTCTTTGGCTTTTTAAACAAAAATTTATTGAAACGAAAAGAACATATATAATAAATGGTGCGTGTCAATTCTATGTGTAACACATTTGAACAAACAAAACAACAAACCAACAATCTGTATATTCCGTATAGAGAACAAGGACACGGGAAAAAAAATTGAATCAAAGATGATATTATATTGCCAGACGTAAAAGAAAATTTTGTTATAAAAATAATTGTAAAATTGTGAATATCCTGTGAGTTTTACTATTGTTTTCAAACTGTTGAAGCAAGATGAAATTATTAAAATACTATTTGCATAAAATTGATATCAAATTTAATTTTTTTACCTATACAAATATTATAAAATCTGTTCACAGTGTTTTAAATTTGAAATCCATAACAATGGTATATTTGCGGGGAAAACACTACTCGTATTTGTATATAATATAGACGCTATTCTGCAATTTAAGGAATGAGCGAAATAACAGCGTCAAGTACACTATGATTCTCGTATGAATCGGTTATTTTTCCGGAATTTTTCAAAAACTGTATGCAGTTCAGTGTTCCCACTCAATAAAAACAAAATGTATCCAATTCCAAGAACAAAATGTATCCAAAATGTATCCAGCCTCCTAAAGTAGAATTATTATACTAAATCGCCTTATTTTATACCAATAAACTCTTAAATAATATTAATTTGCTTTATTCAACAATGTAAGTTTCGTTATTTATAGTAAATTCTTTTAGAAATCACACGCAATTTCTATTACATTTTAAAATTTAAGGTCAGAAAATATATGTTCTGTAGCTGTTGAACTATGCGGTAAAAACTATTCAGCACGAAAACGGGCAAATTTTATTTAGTCAGCAAATAACATTTTTTGGAAGATAATGCACTTAAAAGTTACAGCACTTTAAAAGTTTTCTAACATTTATTTAGTGTTCGAGAAAGAAATGTATCCATATTTCAGCAAAATTTTAAAATGTAGCCAATTTCGACATTTTAGCAGATTTGAGTATCTTTGTATCCAAGCTAAATTTTAAAGCAAAAATGTATCCAAATGGATACAATTGTATCCAAGTGGGAACGCTGATGCAGTTTATTTAGAAATCCCGGATTTATTATCACAATGGTTTTCATCTCTGAGAAACTTCTTTTTTTTGGAAATCGTAGAGCCTAAAATTTTAAGTTATTAGATGTTTCTTTGATGAATTGAAAAAATATTTAGTTCTTTTTAATTATATTGAACACAGGCTTCCCCTCCTTCAAAAATAATCTTCGAAATCGGCAAAGAATGTCACAATTCCGTATAGATATGTTTAAGAGGCGTAATTTTAAATTAAAAATAATTATTTCACTAAGGTAATAAGGTAATAAAATTCGAATTAAGCTCAAATTCTTAATTTAAATTTATTGCCACATTTTTCAAAACTTGATAAAAATGAGTAAAGATTTTTATTTCGCATCAAAAATTTATTATGGTTCGAAACCTGGGTTTGAAATAAAAAATTTGAAATTTCTTTTTTTAAACTTTTTAAATAAAATTGTTTTAATATTTTTTTTTTTGCACAGTTAAGCAAAATTTATAACGATGTAATGCCTGCATTGCATGCTTTACTTACTTTAAAAGAATATTATAAAATTTGTAAAAGAAAAAATATTGTTTTTATTTTTCCTGCTTTGTTTTGCTTATTTCTTTTACTTTGTTGTAAAATAGCTATAATACGAACGAAGCTTGAAAACACTGGATTATTTTTGTTGGGAAAGTTTTCCTATTCTACTTTTGGAAACTATAAGCGAAAATTTTATGTAGGAAAACATTGTATGTGCGTATATGTTTGTATAAATAAGCGAATAAAAACATAAAAAAAATTATTTGTTTTAATATTTTTTTTTTCTCTAAGAAACAAAATAAAAATGGAAAATAAAAAAAAAAAAAACAAAAAAGAGAATTTCTCAATTGTTATCAAAATGGAATCAGAACAGTTTAAAAAGACGAAAAAATATAAAAAAAAAATTAAAAAACAAAGAAATCAGAATAAATTCTTTCTTCCGGGGCAAGTTAAGTAAACCGAATATCAAAAATATTTAAAAATCTTCAATAATAAATGTAGCTGATTTTAAAAGAAGGGGGAACTAAGGGGTTTTTAGGATATTGTAAAAGAGCATATTTGTTTCAAATTTTTTCTTTAAATGGCGAATGGAACACACTGACAAAGTTCAGACAGTTTACTGACAAATTTTAAAGGAAATGTTAACCACATTTTCTGATAGCTAATTTAGAAATCGTTTTACTTGTTTCCGTAATTGTATACCAAAAGTGGTGTCTATTGTTTTGTGTGAATGAAAACTGTATTATATGTTACAAAACCTGCAAGGGACTGAGAAAGCAGGACAATGATTTCCTTCAAATTTAATCAATTTTCATCGGGTTAAGATGGATAATAAAAATATCTCTGTTCTTCGCGAATATGGGTAGTTATCATAAGCTATATAATTCATTTTATACTTGAAAATAACGTTTTTAGTAAGCCTAACTAATTTTTATATTAAGACATCGCCTTAGTGTATGCAATTTGGTCAGTTCATTAAATTCTCATTTAATTATCTTATATAAAATCCTTAAAGTTTGGAACATATTACTTCGGAAATATGTTTAATACCCAAAATTTTGCTCATCTTTCCGTTTTCATGTTATTATTGTAACAAAAATTTTCCCCTCGTCTCTTCAAAATTTTTCATTTTATAAGTTGTCATTTTTAAAGTTTTTACAAAAGTATTTAATATTTAATATTACTTTTAAACTTTTTTGAAAGGAAACTATTCTAGTCAATAGCCTGAAAACTTCTAATGATTATCTAAAACTTCCATAACATGAAAATAACAATAAAAGAAACAACAATAATATAAGAAAAATATGAAAGAAAATAAAATGACAGGAATCGCTATAATAATCTCCTCGTTAAAACTGTTTAGGATCCGATATATGTCATGCTACTATAACAAAACATAAAAAAATAACTGTAAATTTTTGTTTTTAGCTATTATAGTATATACATAGAGTAAAAGTTTAAGAAAAGTTTTCCAATTTTTGCTCAATTTTTTCTTTTTTTGTTTTGTACAAGATTTTCTTTTTCTATTTTCTCATATTGAAAAGATAAACATTTTCAGAAAAAGAAAAAAAAATTGGATATAAACAAAATTTTTGGCCACACCATTAATCTTATGACGTAATATTTAATAGATTGAAAGAGACAGAGGAGTCAAAAATAAAAACAAAATCGAAAAAATAAGTGATGGAAAACCAAAAACAAAAAATTGAAATGAAAATGATATTTAAAGGATATCCTTTGTTTTTCTTTTATGTTTATTGTCCAATATTTTTATTTTTGTTTTTAGGTTTTGTAATAAAAACTTATATGATTATAAACAAATAAAATAAAAATTGTTTCTCTGTCTATTATAAGAATCGTGTACCCGGAAATGTACGTAAACTTTGTTTTATGAATAAAAGTAAAAATGGTTGTAAGATAATGAATAAAATTTATGTGGATTGAGGGGCAGTTTCCACATGAATATAAATTTGATTTCAAATTATTCACTATATGTATAATTATTTAGTATGGTGCACACTTTGACAGGTTTTTCAGTTGACATAATCTGAAAATCGAATTTACAGAGGAAGTATCGTAAGGAAATAGCAATTTTTTTTAAGAGTGTTGCAAACACAAAAAAAAATTAATTTTTTTTTCATTTGATCTTTATTTTTTAAGACCAGTTCAGCTGTTGTTGTAAATGATCTCATTTAAGACTCAAAATATGGATATACTTTATAATATTTATTAAGGCTTTCTATCTAAACAATCAGATATCTTAATAATAATTACCTAAAAATTTGGTATTGTTTTCATTCAAACACATAAAACGACTAATAACGATCTTGTTAGACTCCGAAAATTCTATCAAAATTTAAATTCGAACCAGTTATTTTTATTATAGTATAAAAATTATTACGTGCGATTCACAAGTCATACATTATCATTTCATATACAATTGAATAAAATTCTAATAGAAACGCGTGTGTGTAAAAGCATAAATTGTAATATTTTTTTTTTGTCAAAGTACTAAAAAGAAAAAGAGTAGCAAAGAGAGAATTGAAAAATAGACAAAAGCTATTATTGTATTGTAAGAGAAAAATTGAGAGTAGCAATAATAATAGAAACGTATGAGAGAATAATAACAAAATCTTGTTTGTATGCAAACAAATTGTAAAATAACTTAGGAAATCAGTCAATAATTGGAAATGGAAACTATTTGAGAAATTTCCTTAAAGGAAATAAATGATCATATTTATACAAGAGCATACACATAAATTTATCATGTTATGCTGTATGTAATATTGTTCTGTATTGTTTGTCAATTGGTTTATTAAAAAAATGGCGATGGTAATGTGAAATTATTTTATACTCGTATTATATTAAAGTGAAACGGGAAAAAAAAAATTTGTAAACTATGAAATATGTTAAAAGAAATATAATATTTTTTTTCCCTTTTCTCACAAATGTTTTCCATTTCCTCAATTTTTCTTTATTATTTCTCTTACTTTATTCGATTCTTTTGTTTTTCTTTATGTGATTTTGTTGAAAATGAAATTATGATGACAAAATTACCTTAAACTTAAAAATTTAAAAAGAGTGAGTAGAGAAATTTTGTAAACGATCAAATAAAAATAATAAAAAAATTTTTTATTAATAAAAAATAATTTACGAAAGAATGAAAATAAAACAAAAATAGCCGAATTCGATAAATTATTAATAAAATTATCAAATTTTCGAAAATAAATTTTTGATTTATTAAAGGATTAGGAGAAAAACGAAATTTTTTTGGTTATAATTCGAAATAATTCAAGAAGAAAATTTTTTCGTTTGCTTTAAATATTCTTCATAGTTTATGACGTAAAGTTTTGTGTTTTTGTACTTTATTGGCTCAGAGACTTTGTTAACTACAAATTTCAATTTTAATTTTTGAATTGAAATTATTAATAATATTTTCATGTAAATATTTTTCAAATGAGATTTCTAATTTTTGTTTTAGTCTTACAATTCTCGATTTTCCAAATTAAATTTCTTATTTCCTTTCATTTCCTCATTGGATCTATTTTAAATAATTTCTTAACCAAATTAATAGATTAAAATTATTACTAGCGTCGATTAAAATTACCATTTAAATGCTCTATATTATAATAACTTCCATTTTATGTTTTAGTGAAATAAATAATAAAAAATATCATTTATATTGTATTAAAATTATTATATTTCACGAATACATGATACTCATTCTTTTATTCTCTCTAATACACAGCGAAAATCTATGTTAAAAATTTGAAATTTTAATTTTGCTTTAGGAATTTTTAATAAAACAAATAATATTGCACTATATATAAAAGAAAATCTTAATAAACAATAGCATAACTCTTCTATAATAATGAAAAATTTATATAACATTTTCTTTTTCTAAGCAAATTACTCCCAATTTACACCATTATCATATATTTTTTATCAAAAGACGCAATGAAAATTTTCAAAAGTTAATCCAAATAATTATTTCATTTATTTTAAAAATCACGTATTACTTATGAAATGTACTAAATCTATAAATTTTATTAACTGTTTTTTATGTAAACATTATGTAATTTTTTTAATATGAAAATAAAAAAAATCTCAGTTTTATATTTTATTGCTAAACGAATTTAATATTATTTATCGTAAAAATTCTTATAGAAAAACCAATAAAATTAAACATGATATTATAAAAATTTCCATTTTACAGTCATTTTAATCTTTAATAACCCCCCATTTCATAAATAATTTAAATATAGATAAACATTATTATTTTGTGTTTTTATGCTCTACTTTTTTTTTTTTAAATATTTTATGTATAGAATATGTTTTTTATACGTGCGAAATTTAAAAAAAAAACAAAACGCATTTATGGTAGGTATGTGCGAGATTATTCATTTTATTTCTCTTTAATATTAAATCGATTAGAATGTGAGAGCGGTAGAGGTGGGAGTTTATGTCATACAAATATTATTATGGTACAAGTATTATCTTGGGCCGTAGAGGTTGATTTTTAAAAAGAAACCAGATATAATAAAAATGTAGGTATATGTGTACAAGAATTTAATTTTTAAATGATTGAGACTAAAAATTCTTTTTATATCCTTGAGGGCAAAAAAATTTACAACCAAAAAAAAAAATTTTTTTGTTTTATTTTAATGCACGTACTTTTCTTTTAACTGTATGTATGTATGTTTTTCTTTTGCAAACGGAAAAAGAATCCTTTTTCTTATTTTTTATTTATTTTGGTGATGTTTTTTTTCTCTTTCTGTAATTTACAACATTTTTTAAACAAAATATTTTGAAAGTCCTTTCAATTTGTTTTCTTGTGGTTTTGTATTTTATAGTATATACCCAAAATTTAAATTTCCTCATTATACTGTTGTGTTTCTGCAACAAAATAACCTATAAATTTTTCTCGTAAATTTCATTTTCTCTACAAATTCGTTAGTTTTTTTTTTATTTTTCAGTTTCTTTAAATTCCTTTAAATTAAAGTACTAGAATATACTAGAATGGAAAAAAAAATTACACACAAAATTTATATAAATGAGAGAGTATTAGTAACCCAATGTAAATTACCAGGATGACCTATAAAGTAAGGGCAGATAATCTTTAAAGATTACAATATTATCTATAGATTTGCTTGTGTATATACTTGTGTATAACTATATATAAGTACCTTTAAAAAATAAATATTGCTTTGTTCTTTATGTCACCTCATTATTATAATATCTTCCTCATGTTCAAAGTAGTATAATATTTTTTCCTAAATGTCACAATAATTAGAAGTATTTTGAAATATTTTTATTTTAAAAATATTTAAAATATCTAAAGCCTATATAAGTATTAATATAATATTTTTTTTACCACGTGCGTTCATCGATTTTTAACAATAATAATTTGGTATGATTTAGAAAGCAATAATTATATATGCCCATCATATCATATTTAAATCTATCATATTTATTAACGATATAACGCATACAATTTCTTAATTTTAATAGCCAAAACTATTCTCTCTGTAAAGTGAACTGGACAACAACAAAAAGAACAAGCCTTTAATCTAAAACTTGTATTAATTTTAAAACTTTAAAATATGATAGCATACTTTTAGGGGTACATTATATGCGTATATACCGAAATAATACCAGATTTTGTATTATTATTATGGAACGGATAACAGCAATCAAATGGAAGACGATAAAAAGGAAAAGGTAACAAACTTTAATAAAAAAAAAAATAATAATGAAACTTCTGTTTCAATTTTTAAAGTAGAAAATTGTAGAATTTCTTTTTGGATAAAGAACGAACCGAATTTTAAATGTACATACAATTCTACATAATAATACCTTTAATATATACACTTGAATATTGTTATACATACTGTACGAGTATGTATGAAATTGAAACTTTACTGACGTGAATGAATGCCTATTGTACAAAAAGAAAACCTTTTTTTTTTTTTTTTTGTATTTTATTCTGAACAGACATTTTTCGAAAGGTCGGCATCACGTTTGATTTCTTTTTTGTTTTTTATATTTTTCGAAATGAATCTACAATATTCACTAACATGTAAAACCATTGTACACGTAGTTATCCTGTAAAATTTCCGATTTAAAAAAAAAAAAATTAACTCAATCGAATAAAAACACAAATCTGATGGGGCCTTTTTTTTTTTAGTTCGCTCATTATTTTGTTTTGATTTTTTCTTCTTATACTTATCCGGCACAAAATTTTTGAATATGAAAAACTTTTTCCGTCTGTTTCATATTAATTTGGAAAAATTTTTGTTTTTGAAATAGTTTGCTAAAAATTTTTTACTCCGTTTTTAAAATAAATTGAAATGGGAAGATTTTGATTTGTTTGAATTTGTATGTTTGTGTGTTGGGATGAGTGTAATGCACAGAAATTGTTCAATTTTTAGTTTCTGTAAACATATTTTTTTTATTTAATTACAAAATATATTTTTATGTTTTACTTAAAATTTGGAATTATTGTTATTTGCCTAAAGAAATTGAAATTATTAAATTTGAATTTTGTAATAAATTTTTAGAAATTTTCGATTTTCCTTGAAAATACTAATGATATTTATTAATTTTCATGAATTATTTTAAAACTGTTCAAAGAAATTCCTGTACATTCAATTGTAGAAATAATGCAGTCAAATGACAAATAAAATTGAACACATAATTTCTTAATACACATCGTCCCAAAATTAAAAAATCAAACTAATGAAATACTAATGTTTTAGAATTCTTGAAAAATTCTTGTTTAATTTAAGTTCTACGATTCAGTTGCCAAATCTGTATCACATACTGCAGAATGGCAATCAATGATTATGAGTTTCAAGATACAGCTATGTGAAATAATGTTCTAAATGCAGAATTCAATTAATTTATAATTTTAATTTGAAAAAGAATTTTAATTTTTTAATCAAAAGAATTTTAAGGTAGCAATAGTTATTAAAGTTTCATATATGCATTTGAGTTATTACAAAACCTACAAAATATATTCTCATACTAGTTGTACATTGGTCAAAGCAAATCCCAATAATTATGTATAGTGATAAAAGTTCACTGGACTATATTATTTTTATGTAAATTAAATTAGAAAATATTTTACAAAAATCTATACAAAAAAAAAAAAAAAATAGGAAATTCCTATGAATATTACATAATTGGCCAAGTCAAATTTATTCATTTCTGATTTTAATTTTACATATTTATTATATCACCTGTATTTTGTGTAAAAAGGATTACGATAAAAACAAATTCAACATGAAATTTTTATTTAGTAGAATCCTTTTTTCTATTATTACTTTTTTTTTTTTTTGAACTTGTATTATTGTGTTCATGTATTTTCAAGTACATAGAGAAATAAAACACCGTGGGAATAATGTCAGGATAACAAAAAGAACAAAAAAAAAATAAAATGGAAAATGAAAAGAACACGACATACACTACGTACACAAATCAGAATATATAAAATCAAATAAAAGTCAGAGATAAATAAAAATTGAAATTGAAAAGATTTCAAAAAAAAAATAAATAAATATAGGTATGTGTGCGGAATAACAAGAGATATAGAGAATATTAATATTAAAGGTAGAATGAGACAGACACAACACAAATTTTTGATGAAGAAAGGGAAATGAAAATAAAATTTCACCTATACATTATGGTGTATTTGTTAGATATGAATTTTCGAATTGGTAAATTCGGTACTGTTATACAATTTCTTCAAGTTTTGTTTTTTTTATTTTCTTGATTAACCATCAAGGATATTAAGCTGAATATTTACCTAACGATTTCAAAACTTAACCTTTACAGTAAAACAAATGTTTTGGGTGTATTTTTCTTATAAAAAAAATTACTTTGTATTGAGATTGAATATCATAAAGGAAATGTTTTTCTATAATTTGTGCTTTAACATTGTATTTGCTGGAGCGACAGTATTTTAAGCAAAATACATAATTTTTAAAAAAAATTTTAAATAATTTCATTAGTAAAGTTTCCTAATTGTGAACTAAGGGGAATGTAAATTTTTTATTGTCAAGATGAAAAAAATTTTCTTGATGGTGGTAAATGCAGAAAATTGCATTCAAAATGATATTCTACTATTTACAGCAATGATCCTATATGCAAATATTACATTTAAAAAAAAATTCACTGTTTGTAACAGAAAGATGGTAGCGTACAAGACACTTAATTTATTTCTTTTACCAAATTATATTATAGGTGGCAACTAAATACGTAATGCCAATTATATCTCATAATATGTTCAAATTATATTAAATAATTTTGGAAATTATTTGAGTTTTCAAATCAAATGAATTCAATTTTTTTTCCAAATTGTTGTCTTTTTATACGATAATTGTGCTAGGTTAAATATAATTATTTACAAGTTGAGCACATATTTGGTATTTACTGTACTAAATAACATTTATATTATAAATATTATAGTTTAACATTATATAACATGTATCTACCAAATTGAATTTTACGAAAAATTGCTTGTATTTTAATATTCAAAGTAAAAGGAACACAATAACAACAACAAATACACAAAATACTTATTTCTTCTTATGTACAATTATTATTATAAAAAAATAAATAGAGATAAAAATTGAATGTTTCTGGGTTAAAGGTTTTAAAATAAAATACAATAAAAATGATAAAAGAAACCAAAAAAAAAAAAAGTTTAAGAAATATGTAAAAAAATTTACATGTAAATCTATGTAATATATTTAAAATCTAAAGATACATGTGTAAATTTTAAAATAGAAAACAGAAAATATAAAAAGAGTACAACAACCTTTAAAATAAAATAATACAAAAAATTCATGAATTTCTATTTCATATTATTTACATATATCGCATCTCTATATCAAAAATGTTCTAACTCAAAAAAAAAAAATCAATTCTGAGAAAATCGCGAAAAGTTTAATTTCGAAAAAAAAACTATAAAGGAATGTAAAACATAAAATTAACTCGCATATTTTCTAAAATTTCACAGAATTTACTAACAGAATAGTTTACTACAACCAACATTGTTACTCTTTTAATCGTGTACATTTTGTTAAGGGCAAGGTATTGTTTTAAAAATTGAGATTTATTTTCCACCTGAATAATTTTAATTAATCTTATATAAGAGGAGAAGTGCTGCGGGGATTTGCTCTATTATAATTAATATTAAATTTTCTTCAACATTAAAATGACTTAGCTGACAAGTTGTTATTAAACTTACTTATAGTTTAATCGTTTGAACGACTTAATTGCCATCTGGTGTATGAATTTTACATAACTTATAATAACAAGTAATATTTTTAAAATTTTTGATAGAGTAAAAAAATTATGCAGTCCTATAGAACTGAAAAATTACCCTTTTTTAAATTAACACATTTTCGTCGCTGAAGGTCGATTATATATGCAATTCTACAACTATATGTTATAAATCAGTTACCATGTACGTATTTCTCATATTCATACTATATAACATAAATATTAATGTTACATGTATAGATTCTAGGTAAATATTTAAGACTTAGCTACATGATTTTTAAAAAGGATTCTTGTTAAATTTAAATTTGAATATTAAAGTATATGTATATATATTGATTGAAATTGGAAGGAAGTGTACGGCGGAAAGAAATGAATTTTGTTTTTTTTTTTCAGATTTTCCTAATATTATAATTTTTCTGTTTACTGAACTTTTATATTTTAAATTCATTATTATTATTATTGGGTAACAAGAAATTTATATTTATTCAATCATTGCCCTCTTTTCCTATATTGTTATTACAATAATTATTGTTATAATTTTTGGAAAATGAATTGAGTTATTTAAATACTTAATTAAAATTTATAATTTTTATTATTCTATATATTATTATATTATATACATATAATATCTATTTACAAAATTATTATGTTAGCAAAGTGTTCTTATTCGACTCCATTGTTCAATGAACCCTTATCTTTTGTAACATAGTTATCTATGAACTCATTATTATTATTGCTCCAATTATCATTACCCATACCCAATATAAATTTTTATCAGTTTATAAATTTTTATATATTCTTTTACAATGTACAGAAATGTAAGATTTTAGTGTATAATATGGTTAGAGAATGTTATTTGAATTTTTCCTTTAAACAAATATTTAAACAATTTTAAATAATTTGAGAGTATTTTTCTTTTTTTTTCGGTAAAACACAAAAAAAATATTAAGATAAATAAAATTTTCACTTTTATTTTTCCACTTGAACTTACTTTAAAATTTTTTTTAATAGAATAGTGCTCGACTTTTTTTTTTGTTAAGTTCACATACCTGTAAAGAAAAGAAATGGGAAAAAGAAAATTATTAAAAATGAATGAAAATTTTTTTTAAATTTTAATAATGTTTTCTATATAGAATAAAATTTAGTAATAATTTTTAAATAGAGACACGTCAATAATACATAAAATCACTTTTTTCTATGAAAAAAACCATAAACATTTATTATTATGTAGATTTGGAAGAATTTTGTAGAGAGATAAGCAAACAATTATCGCAGAAAGTTCAACTTGTTGAAGCCCTCCCATATCGCGTTTACACTACTCCGGTCCCACGCACAAAGATATCACTCATGCAAATAAACGTAAATTCTTTAATACTGAGAATAACCCACCCAAAATATAAGTTGATCGATCCAGATCACAGAAAATAATAATGGTCGTTTCCTCCTTGATTCAGAATCAACACAGATTAGGTATATCTCCGTTTACCCAATTTATCAAATGAAGTAGGTCTATATTCAGTGAAGAAGCTGATATAAACACGAATTCGATTTCAATCAATTTTTAGAAACCATGAGGGAAACTTTCTTGAGTAGGAAGGAAGAAAAGAATTCGCATAGTGGCATCGTTCCATATTGTCCTTCAGTGTAAATTCGATTCTCCCTCAATCCGAACGCCAAGTCTACCTTCATTTTTTACAACATTGCTCTTAAACTTATGCATCATAATCAAAATAGTTGATCATTATCTAAATGTCTTTTTAATTTAAAATTTGAATTTTAAATGCAAATATGGAATTAAACGGGTAAAAGATTGGTCACTTTTCCCTATTTTAATAATTCCCTATTTGACCTATTTTATAATTCGGAGATTTTAATTCTAAAACAGTTTCTTCTGCTACTACCATAGATCATAGTTTTCCTATATAGATATTCGGACAATATTTTGATTCTTGAAATGCTGAATTTTTCAATAACTTTCGCAGAACGTCGCATTTTTCAAATTATATTATGAATTTACTAGAATTTTGTAGAATTATTCCATGTGAATATTGTATTTTAAAAGTGCATTTCAAAAATTTTCTACAAAAAAACAAAAGAAGAGTAAAAACCAATCTCACTTAAATAAAAAAAAAATCAATTAAAATTTTTATATCGGAATAAAAAAATTAAGGACTGAAAACTGAAAAGATTAAATGAAATCAATATTCATATATCGAGTATAAATCGCATAAATCGAATAAATAATACAATATAAATTTTTAAAATTATTAAATTAATAAATTCAAGCATATTTTCCAAACAACGAAAAAAAAAATTTTTTTTTCTATAACGTTAATGTCCTTTTATCTTTTAAAGGATAAACACGAAAACAACCAAAATTGAATAAAGTTATTAAATTTCTCATAAAAAAAAAAATAATAAAATGCTGTTACAAAAAATTTGAGTATGAGTAAAAAACAGAGAAAAAAAATGAACATCGTTTTAAACATTCAAAACATAAAAAAATTGACAAGGGAAAAAAATATACTATAAAAAATTCAAATCACTCCTCCTCCGCCTCCCTAGAAATTTACACTTTATACCAAAAAAAAAACAAAACATAGAACTGGGTACATATGCAAATACTCTGATTATACATATTTACTTACATATATTACATATTAATATCAAAAGTACAAGAAATAAACGAAAGCTTTAAAACTCATGACTTGCAAATGTTAAAATATAAAACAGCAAAAAAAAAAGAAAAGAAAATTAGAGCAAGAAGGAGGAGAAACGAAATGAAAGAGAAAAAAAAAATTATCACTTTCAAAAGAACGCCTGTAGTAATCCAATCCAAATAATACAACAAAAGCAAATGAAAATAAAATAAAAAATTTATGCGAAAACACACTCTTCAATATTTTTCGTTAAAATCCAGACCAATATCAGACACCAATCTATATAACACTATAATATACGAGTTATACGCACACAAAATAATAATATGTTAAAGCAAAACCCCATTCTTTTTACACCACACGAGTACTTTACACTACTTTTGTAAAACAATTTTTTTTTTTATTCCGTTATATTTTTTGAATATATAATATGCATATACATATATATACGCATAAATATTCATACTTTTAAGTTCTGAGTTATTATAACTAATCATATCTATATCTACACATACATATACGTCCTCCCTATACCCTACATAACCAAGAACATTTTTATACTTTTATATTGATGAAAAAATTATATTGCATCAAACAACCGAAATACATCTCTTTTGGCACAATATACAATGCTAATAAGGATTTGTTGTAATTTCATTGAGGATAAGTAATGTATATCCTTGTACTATAGTAAAATTCATGCAATAAGTACAAAACAAAAAAAAAAGTAAAATGAGAAAAAAAACCTTATCTATTCTACATAGTTTTTTTTTTATGTAAGCTTTCAACATTGAAAGAGAAAAACGCAGGGTGAGCAAAAAAAGAGAAAAATAAAAAAAAAACATCAACTCATATAAGAGGGAGTTGGACAGAATGAGGAAAAATTACCCAAAAAGAAAAAAAAAACAAACAGTGAAAAGAGTGTGGGTATAAAATTAGCAAAAAAATCCTCGTATGTACACACTTATAAGAGTTAATTATGCTCTTCAAAAGGATAAAAACAAAAAAGAAAAAAAAAAAACAGAATTATTCGTTTTAGTTATATGGAAATTTTGTTACTACTATCTTGTATTGCAAAGTATTATGTTATACATAATAGCGGTTGTCCCAATTTACTATGAGATTATACAAGATTAAATTTAGAGCAAATTCGTTATAGTTCGCCCATAATCGGATTTATTAACATGTTTTCTATTTATCTTATCGGATCTAGTGTATTTTTAAGTAAGTGAGGGATTCTCTCACAAAATAAGCACATTTTATCATATTTGATTGAAAGAAAAATGTAACTAAAGAAAAAAAGAAGCTGTTGGTAAGCATTTTTCGAAGAAAAATTTTTTTTGTTTTCATATATTCAAATTCTTTTTTAGAGAAATTGTATTTGGAGTAAATATTTATTTTTTGTTAATCTGCCTTAATATAATATTTTGTAGTATTGTATGTTCCAACCTTCCTCATTTTAGTATCTTTATTCATGGAATAGATAATTTTTACGCCGATCTCATTAAATCAAATGTTTCTATAGCTTTATGAAATATTTTAATTCAAAAACAATTAAGTTATTACAGGCATATGTTGAATATTGCAGAGCTACTTCCAAAATACTTTAAATTCGATTCTGATTCCAATTTCGTTTTTAAATTCCAAATTTAACCCCTATACCCATTATTTTTCAATAAATGTCACGCTTTTCATTAAACTAAATAGCTAATTTATAATATGGTTGAAAAAATATTACAAATATCAGAAATAATATTATGTAATGTTTTTATTATTATGTAAAAGTACAAAAACAAAAAAAAAAACAACAAAAAAATTCGAACAAATTTTTAAGGATTTACATCAGCATTAATAGTATAGAAGAGCAATGTAAGCATTAAGGCGTCGACATCATGATGAAATAGTTGAAAACATTTATCTTCTTTTTTCTTCCCCCTTTTTTTGTTTTTGTTTTACATTGTATATACAATTTTGTATTTTCATTTTTATATACACGTGCAATGCATATATTAGGATGTGCGATAATAAAAATTAATGTACGTATGTAGAGTGTATAATACCAATATGTATGTATATATATAATAAATACCTCTGTTTTTTCTCATGCATATGTATAGATATGTATGTATGGTGTTATATTTAATGTATAATCATCATTTTTACCTTGAATAATATATCTTTTGAGAGCAGTAATGATATTGCTAATGTTAAAAATATGTTTTACTTAAAAATCAGCGAAGAAAATAAATTTAATTACATTCATAAATTGAATAAATTAAAATGATTGAGGTTGCAAATATATAATTGGTTGGTTTTTTCATTCATACACCTTTCAATATGTATTTTTTTTAAATTAAAAAATTTAAATTATGTAATTTAATTAAATTTTATTTGAAAAAATTATAGAGAATGTAAAATTTAATCAATTGCGCTCAATGCTACTATTCCATAGATATCAAAATTTTAATTTTTTCATATAATGTTTTTGAAATATTGAAGTAGACATATGTACAGACTGGCAACAAGGCATTTGAATTAAGGTACTTTAATATTTAAAGCACACTTAAATTCAAAACAAAATTACAATTTTTTAAATTACTTTTTGAAAAAATGATAATTAAATTAAAAATAATCACATCATTTAATACAAAAAAACGTACAGAGTCAAGCAGTACAAGGTAATTTTTCCATTTTATACATAATATAAAATTGGTCCGATTTGGAATAGTTGAATAAGAGAATATAGTTTGTAATATTCTTTGACCAATTCATTCTGAACTCTAATACGTCTTAGAAGAATAGTCACTAATAAATTAAAATTGTACGCACTTTAAGAAAAAATAATTTACAAATTCAAAAGAATTTACAAATTTCATACAGTAATTCTCACAAATTTTCTAGAATTATTATTATAATAGATTCTAATGCTAGACTATAAACAACGTGGGTAATGTTCAAATAAATCAAACTCAGATTGACATAATGATTTATAAAACTCAAGAAGAGATTAAGCTACTGAAATGAATGATTTAAAATCTTAAATGATAGCTATGAATTTAACAACTTTTATTTTACCGTTACTACATTATATGAAAAAAATATTCTCTTTGATTAAAGGAACCCAACTATTTTATAAAAAAAAAACCTGAAACTTTAAAAGAAGTAACATTAAAAGATAAAATTTAATAAAATTAACATAGGTAAGTCGAATCTGAACAATTTTGTAATATGAGCAGAAAAATCTAAATTTGAAATAAAAATTTATTGTGTTCTCATTAAAATTTACGTAAAAGAACAGCATCAAAAAAATACTTTGTTAAATTATTAAGAAGAACAACTATTGTGATAATAATTAACCCAATATATCATTAATAAACAAGGTTCAAACAACTTAAATGTTTCTCAACTTAACCGCAAACTAGATAAATAAAACCATGTAAAAGGGTTTTATTTATTATTATTAAAAATTCGCTATTCAGAACTTGTAAAATTTAAATTTATTATTAAGAAACCGTATATATGCATATTTTTAAGTTTATTCCTTTGTAAATTTACATGCGCTAATATGATAATACAAGTATGCATTCATTTCTTCAGCAACCACTTAAGTATACCATTTTCCATACTAACACACAAAATTATGCAATTAAAGCAAAACCATAACGTGTTGCATTTAAACAAAGAAAAACTACAAAAATTTTCTCGAATAAATTTTTTTTTTGTGTTCTCCTAATAATTCCTTTTTCTCTTATAAATTATTTTAATTTATTTAATTTTACTCTTATACCCTTTCCAAATTCATTCAAATTATTTATATATATATTATATCCGTATACTTGTTATATACTGTAAAATATATTTCATTAAACTTGTTAATGGTAGTGTTATAAACATTCACATTAACGAATCTTGAAGAGAAACAAGCAAAAGAAACAAAACAAAACTCAACATTAAATTATCTTTAATTTCCCCCAACTTCTTTTCTCTTTAAAACACAAAAAAGTATTATAAAAGATTGTTTGTTTGTATATAGAAATGAAAATAAAATAATTACAATTATAGCACTATATTATTATAGGTATATGTAAATAATAACAATAATAGTTGTAGTTTTCATTAAACGAAGTGTAAAATTTCATTAATGATGTGTATAATAAGACAACTACTCAGTTTATAAAACGGTAAGAATATAAGAAAAAAAAAGGAAATACACCAAAACACGTTAACATTGTATAAGACTTTTATTTTTTTTTGAATAGAGAAAAAAGCAAAATCATATTAATTTTCATTTTATATTTACCAAAATATTGCTATATATATATAAATACGAAATTATAAGGTGAGAATTTATAAAATACAGAAAAAACTTAAATGTGAAAATATTTATTATAAGCATTAATGAATGCAATGTAGCAGAAATAAAATGTTAAATGAATCTCATAATAATTATACTGCAATAAGCAAGAAATTTCTTCTAGTTAATTTGATAAATATATTTTGTTAAATAAATAAGAAATAATAATAGTGGAGATTGTATTCAGGTTTACCGACTATTTTCTAAGAATATTATAGTGTGAAAGTAAAATTATATATTTTATATAAAAAATTTTGATAGTGATTTCAAAATTGAGCGATAATTAATATTATTAAAGCTGATGATTTAACGCACAAATAGTAAATTTATTTAATATCAATGAATTCATCTTATCGAACCTCGTATATCTTGAATTTTATTATTACCATAGTTAACGAAAATTATTCATGTTGATTTAAGTAAGACCAAAATTTTCAGTATAATAATATTAAAATTGCATACTTCTAGGATGGTCACTTAACATTAAGGTAAATTTGTTAAAAGAAAAGGGAAAAGAAAACCTTTTCTTCAATTTTCAATCATATTTTTACATTGGATATAACATAAACACCTGAATAAGAACAGTATGCACTTATATTTATATCGCACGAACAAAATACGTGTGCATTGCACTATGATAAAGATATTAAGAAAAATTATACATACATAATACTGTTAAAAAAAAAAAACATAAATATTTTCAATGTTTCTGTATGTGAAATGTTGTTAAAATTGTGGTGACAGAATATAAAGAGAAAGTAGAATGAATTCTGGTTGAAAAGTTGAAAATAAATGATGATAATTGTGTTCATAACCATATTATATTATACAATTATACATACAAAAGTTTTGCTTAATATTCTTCATGTCTCTATATTTTGGAAATTTATATTTTTTAATATTTTATTATAGTTTATTTTTTTATTCAAAAAAATGCAATTTATTAAAAGTTTTTTTCATATTTTTTTTTTTCGCAGTTTTTAAGGCATTTGTCAGGAATAATATTGCAAAAGGCAATTCATTTTGCCCCAGTTTAAGAAATTTTGAGAATTAAAAATTACAGTCGGTCTATACCTAATCCTTAAATGTATATTAGTGAATTTTTCTGTTATAAGTTTATAGTAATAAATTTATAATGTTTTTAAGAAGTTAAATCAAACTGATCAGAATATCATGACTTAATTCATTATTATATGGAAATAATAGTTTATTGCGTCTGTTCTCTCGTGTATTGAAAACTTTCATCATAAAAAAGACATGAAAATTCCACACAAAATGAAGTTTTTTATAGAAATTTTAAGAACGAAAAGTGTAAAACTGATATTTGATAATGTCATATTTCAGAACTCACTAATAGAACAAAAAATTAGGGTAAAAATTCATAAGAATAACCTAGCAAAATCATATTGAATCTGCTAGAGTACCGAATAGAATAATATTTTTTACGGATATTGGCCCACAATAATATTTTTTGTGTAATAATTATACTATAGAAATAAATGCTTATTTCAAATCCTTATGTTATTAATTTACTCGTAGCCCTATAATATTTTGCTTTTCTTATTTTTCTTTTACTATTTGCTTTTTTGTAGCTAGTGAACGATTTAATGATGATGGGTTTTAATTAAGAGTAAATACTGCGAATAAAAATAGCATATAATCAACATAAACGGAAAACAGGCAATTAAGTTTTCTTTTTTAAAGTTTTATGTTATACTTAGTTTTTTTCATTTACGAGTATATACATATATAAAAAGTTTAAATCTCATACATTTGCTTATATGCTTAAGAATGTGAATATGTTAAGTGTACCTACTTTATGTGTGTACATACTTAAAAGAGAACATACTTAAAATTGACTTTATAGCTTAAAATTTTCAAAACAAGAGTTGAAAAAGTTAAAAATTTTTACTTTTAAACTTCATTTTCAAAAGCTTGTTGATGATATTGTAATTTTAAATGAAAACTGGAACGTTTTATACTAATACCTACAAAAATTTACTAAAAGAACTTCTCAATTTATATTTAATACATAATTTAAGAGCAGAGATTTATAACGTAGTTGAATTGTGAGCAAAATAAAAAATTAATTTAACTTTTCCCATTTCCGGGCTTCTATAATTAACTCCCTTTTGTAGTCAGATAATAAATTTCATTTTATTACCTAAATTTAATAAATTTTTTAATTAAGTTTAATATCTCTGTAGAAGACGTTATATAAAATTTTGAAAAATCAATGTTACCAATTCAGTTTAAGCGTAAAATTCACATAATTTACGTAATGTGATAGAGTGTATTACGTGATGTGATTAAATTATTTTGTTTTGTTTTAACACCCTCAAATTCATATAGAATTCATCCGCAATCATAATATAAACTAATTAATCTATTAAAAATTACAAAATTATTTCTGAAGGCACCTCTTATTATTTTACAGTTTACATAAAAAAAACTCAAGAGTTAGCTAAATATTGATATTATAATTTAATTTGAGAATGAAAATTGTCTGATTACTAACTACAGGACAGTAATTGGTTAGCTGATAATTATTATTAAGTTACAAGGAAAACATGAAGAAAATCATTATAAATTTTCTTGTAAAGGTAAGTATGAAATGGCAATTCTCAAAAAAACATAAATTGTTTACGTTTTCAATTTTATAGAGTTTTGTTTACAAATAAATTAAGTGAATTTAGCGAAGTAATTCATTAATTTATTGGAATTATATTTATTGCAATTTATCAAGGGCCATTCACATTTTGTATAACTTAAGGTAGAAGACAGTCAAATATTTTTATAAGAAATTAATTGGAAAAAATTTAAGTTTATTTCTACATTTAATTGTTTACTCTATATAATTTAAAACAAGATATAATTTATAGCCACTTAAACCAATTAAATTTATTTCGAATAATTGTAAAATTTCCAATAATTTGAACGAATAGCATTATTAGCATTTTAATTATCATTATTATTATTCATTAAGTCCAAATATTGATTTTGTAAAACTAAAATAATTAACTTATATAAGATGTAAACTAAACAATCTTTTATTAGAACGAAACAAAGTACTCTTCCTTTCAAGTATTCTAAAAAGCTTAATGACAATTAAATGTTTCTTCTCCCAATTCATTCCCAAAAATTTACAAAAATGTACGTATACCTATATATATTTACATTTACTGTAATAAGATTATTATAATGATAATTTTATGGTATAATATTTAAGAAGGTATAAGTCGTTTAGAGGTGGAGGAAAAAAAACCAATACAACTAATTAAATAATAATCTTATAATAATTATTATCCTTTTAAGAATAATGTAAATAAATAATTTTAATAAAAATGAAATTACCTAATGATTTTATGATTTTTTTTTAAATAATTCTATTCCATTAGAATATAACATTATTTTTAAATTTTGTTATTGTTATTAAGGAATGGTAAATAGTGAGCACGTGTACACAAATGAACGTGAAAAAATTACACTTTATTTTCCCGATATTTAAGTTTTTGTATTTTATTGTTCAATCAAAGACAAGTAAATAATTACAAATGGAAAGAATAACTTCAATAAAACTAGTTATTAAAAACAATTTATTTAAAATTATAATAAGCTAGGCACTTTTTCATATTTTAAAAATATTTATGAACATGCGCTTGCGGCGGTGAAGTTTTCGTCACATTTCCCAAGGAACTGGAAGCGTTGGTTTACAAAAATTTACGAAATTCGGTTAATGAAGCTCCCGTTGCAGGAACCTCGTTAAAAAAAAAACAAAACATTTTTTTTTAATCTACTCTTTCAAATCCACATTAAATTTCTGGAGTTAATCATGATGAGAGACTTTCGAATAGTATCTACTTAGTAGGTGTGACAATACAAGTTTATAAGATAATTGAGCGTGACGATGATTGATAATAATTCTCACAAAATATAGAATTTGAATTCTCAGTAATATAGAAAACAAATATAATAAATTTGTAAACACAATAAAAAAAATTCATCTACCACATATTTTATTAAATTTCTTTCCAAAAATGTCAAACAGCCGAGAATTTTGTTACTTATTTTTCAATTAGGTACACAAGATTGTTATAATTTTAATTTTTTTTTCTTTTCGATTTTTATTTTTTATATAATTTTATTTTCTGTAATTTAAAAAAATTGTGTAAAATACTTTCGTCTTTACTTTAATAAAATAATAAACTCATACATTTCGCACCCATACAATAATACTGGTGCAACATGAAATAAGACAAAAATCGAATAATAATAGTCCGAAATGTTTTCTTTTATTTTGAGTAAGCCGGTACAAAATTGGCCGATTTTTGTGGATTTTATTAATCTATTATATTGAATTAATTTTCACATTATTGAGATTATTAAGATTATTACGTTTAAATTAAAATTCTAATTTAAACATTTAAAATTTCCTCATTTGTAAACCATTAAAAATTTTCGTCCTTCAATTAGTAAACCAACTGAAAAATGATTGGTTTTGGCAATAGCTTCGTCTGATATTTTCTAATAAAACTTGTTACAAAAATATGCAAAAATTTTGACCTATAGGTGCGATATTATTATATACTTTATTATATACGCTTACATAATCATTTGTACACTATGTATCTAATATTACATAGAGTAGATTAAATTGTTCTTTTAATACAAAATATTATATAGATCGCTATTATTATATACAATAAGAAATTCTACAAGAAGGTTAATCTTATGTTTCTTTATAAACTCTTAGCTGGTTTATTATAAAAGCAATTTGTAAAGCAATATACATCTATTATATTATATTAACCTTTTCTACATTTACTTCTTCTTCTTCTTCTATACAGGATAGAGATTACAATACATACATATATTTTCATTATATTTATACTGTTAACACCCTGCAGGGAATAAACAATTTGCTCAAAATGAAGGAAGAAACAAAAAAAAATATTCTAAATTTTTATGTTATAAAAAAAACAAAAAAGAGAAAAATGAAGAAAATTTTGTATATCTAAGTAACAATATACTTTAAGTAAAAAATGAACTCAACTGTTATTGTTATTTGGAATATCAGTTAAAAAAAAAAAAAACAAATAAGTTGTAACTATGCAATGAATACTGCGAAAATAAGATAAATATTTTTCATTTTTAGCACATTTTCAAAAATATTTTTAGAAAAAATTTGCCTACATATCTTAGCTCCATCTGTTTTCGTACATTTAACAGATTCCAAGATAAAATACAGAACAGATAAGTGATTTGAGAAAATTATTTCTACACAGAAAAATCTCCAATCTCACAAGTCCAAAAGTGCCAGTATTTTACAGATTTTTGTGCTATAATAATCTTATAGGTGATCACAGTTCTAAGAAAGGTGAATTTTCCAAATTTTATAAGGAAATGCGAGTATTGCAAATTATTCTTTTATATAAATAATTTTCTTAACCATTTTCTTATTTTATTTTTGGTATGTAGTTTTTCCTATAAATGCCAAATCCTTTTTAGAATTTTCATGTCTCGTAAACATTTTTTACATTTCCAGAATTTTCTTAACGAAAGCACAAATTAGACTCTCCGAACAATATTACTATCTACCGGTAATAAAAAATTAAACTACTGAATACAAATATTCCTCCTCTTTTCATTCCTCCTAAATGTATGCTATTATTAAATAAATAATCTCAATATAGCCTACTTATTTTATGATTTCAGCTGTTCGTTTTCTAAAACGCAATTTAACTCAATATTTCCGAATGAAATGTGCTAGTTCACCAAACATTGGTATGATTGACTGAACTTTATAAGCAAATATAGTTGTTTCTTCGTATGTATGTGTTTTTTTATGTCAACATTTTTTTTTTTCTAATAAAATTTTTTTAAACGAAAATCTAAAAAATAAAAAACAGAAAAATAATTTTATATACTAGGGCAAAAAAAAAAAAAACACTGAAAATTCATTGAATAAGAACGGAAAGAATTTTGTTTTACTACAACTTGTAATTTAGTATTAAAGTCAATATAAGATTGTTATTCTAGTGTATTATACTTCCTTTTCAGAAACGGAAAACAAAAATACATATTATTGCATTAATATAAATAAAAATATACATTTAAATATACAAGAAAAATTGTAAACTCTTTCGTATAATATTGTGGTTATAATATTAAAAATCTATTCAAAATAAAATAAAATTTTGAACCTTAAGTGTTTAGTACAGAAATTTTACAGAATGTAAGTGAAAAGCTGAATTTTATGCTTATCTTGAAATACTCAAAAAATAAAACAGTTTTCAGTTAAAACCTTAAATTCAACACCAACATAAAGGTATTTACAGAACAAACAAGTATAACACATACACATACTTATATAAAATATTTATAATTTTAGATATTTTGTGTGGAAAAATTGAATGTTTAAGATTTAAACAAAATTTTTTATGTTGTCATTTCCAATTTATCTTAATAAATACAAGATACTTCAATTCGAAAATAAATGTTTTAATAAAACAATGTGTAAATGAAGTGAGTACGCAATTAATTGGGTGTAAATATTTTAAATGTTCTAAAATGCAAATACATACTGCAAATGCTAAAAAAAAATTTCGTTTAAAAATTTAGTCAATTTGCATACATAGAATTTCAGGAATAAATTGCAATCAGCATTTAAAGAATTATATTTTTAAAATCTATCTGTGGTCAAATTTAGGTTTTATAAAAATCTCTTGTAGATATATACTGAAAGTAGACACTAAAATCTACCGAAACTGTTGTAGAACTCAATTTCATATTCTACTTATTTTCTTATAATTTAATGTTAATTTATTTTGTTATTGAACATATTGTTACTGAACAATTTTATTTGTTATTAAATGTTTATCACAATAAGTAAGTGATAAATATATTAAGTGCAAGTGTTTATCACAATGCAAACAAGTTCTAGAGGAGAAACGCCGTATTCCAATCTTGAACAAATTGTCTTAATATAAAAATTGTGAAAAAAGTTATGGCTTCTAGTATAAAAATTGGAAAAAATCATTTTTTATGCAATTTTAGGGTATAAAATCGGTAGGGACTAGAGTCTTCGTAAATGTTTGCAGAATTCTTCTAATTTTAATTCTCGGTTGTCGAAGGATGTTTATAGTTTTATGCGAGCAACTAGCTTAATAAAGCCATCTTTTATTCTGAAAGCAAAAATCAGTTAAGACTTATTGGCCTACTATGCTCTGGTCGATTCCATTTTTCATTTGTTTTTTTCATTTTATCATCATTTTGCCGTATAGAACGTTACAAATTAAAATATTTATTCAGTTTTCTTTTTCGTAACACAATAGTTTCATAAAAATTTCATAAAATATAAACTTGCATATTTTTATAATTTTTTTTTAAATCATTAAATGAAGGAAAATTTAATTTTTTAGTGTTAATCCTTTTGTTTTTGACAGGCGAAAATTCAAATAATATCACGAGTCTGACGCAACACCTTTACTCATATGTAATATTTTAACCTCATTATGTTTAAAAAATTAAAAAACTGATTATATTTTGGGCATTTAATAAAAAAATATTTATAAATTTTAGATTTGAATTTGATTTTTCCTAAAATATATGGCAGAAAAACAAATTTTACATTGCGTTATTCTCTTTTTTTTTTAAAAAAAAAAATTTTCTTACAGAAACAAAAAAAAATGGGTTTCTTTTCAGTTTCTAACATTTTCAATTTTAAATCCATTTACAATTCTTTTCATTTACTATTCTACGAGAAACTTTTCTAGCATGCACACACAATAACATTGTTCATTGTGTTCATTTTACTTTTCTTACTTTTTTTGCTCTCCCTCTTCCCTAATTCTTGCCATATAAACATATGCAAAATTATTTTACATCATAGTATAAAGATTGATTGTACTCGTATATTGTAGGACGAAAAAAAAAAGAATGAAATCAACGTCAGATGGTTGTGTTTTTAAACTTTTTCTCCCATTGTTAACTATGAAAAGGAAGGGATAAAGTAACAAAAAAAATCAAATTATTTGACTTAAATATTTATAAAATTTATATGTATAACATGCTTATTGAATATTTATAGATATAAACATATTAGACTTAGACAGTGTAAATTGTTTATGTCAGGGAAAAAGAGCTTATTTTTTTCTCTGAATTAAAATTATCAGATATCAATAAAGCCCAGCCGAAATTTTTGGTTTTATTCTTGATTATCGCTAACATCTTATTTCATAATATCACACAAAAAGCGTACGAGTAAAGATTGAGTTTCTTAACTTCAATACTGGTTTTTAATGCCTATAAATGAGATTTTTGTAAAAAATCCCTAAACAATACAGTGGCCTCAAACACAAACCGCCTAACTCGAGTTAAGACAAAAATGAGATATGTTTACCAGCGAATTCTCCGCTTTGAATTTCATATGCTCACAAATTTTGGTGGTTCTACGACTGTTGTAGCCGGAGTTATTGTCGAATTCACACATGACCTAACTCGAAATGGTAGCTATGTGCACTTGCACTAACCGCCTATTTCGAGTTAGGAGCAGAAAACATCTTTTTTATGTTTTTGACAAACCACTTATTTCGAGATAGGCTATTGTTGCAAATCAAAATTAGTGACATTTTTTTTTATTTGTATGAATTTTTACAACCGCTTATCTCGAGTTAAGCGTTTGTTGCAAAATTAATTTTGATTTTTTTTAAATACTAACTCGACATAAGCGATTTGTGTAAAATAAAAATTGGTGGTTTTTTAAACTCATCTCGAGTTAGGCGATTATTGCAAATGCAATTATATTCCAAAAGGCTTCTTATGTCGAGTTAGGTTTTTATAACGCGTGCAAATAAGAACAATACATCGAAGTTAAGCGTTTAGTGTTCGAAATAATACATGATCAGTATAGAATATTTTTTAGTTTTTTATAATAAAAAATATTTTATAACGCTTAACATATTATTTTATGTGATATATAGTGTAGGTACTTTATGTCCATGGTTTAAAACTTGTTCACTATAGTTAAAATTAAATCTTACATTCAGCGACAAGTAAGATAGTTGTATTTTTTAACCCAAAATATAAAACATCTGCACAAGTTACCTGCATTATTAATGCTCTAATTACCCAAATATCCCATGTTTAAGATTTGAATTTTTTTATTTAACAAATAATCTTGTAGGTCATTTCGTGATTTACCTGCGACAAATGTTTTTTTCAATTGACGGAGTTCTCATGTTAAAATGACACGTGGCTAGCTACCTGATGGTAGATTGTTTTGCCTTTGTGGTCTAACATAATTGTGTTATTAAACAAAGTGTTGTAAAACACATGTTATTAGGAAGATCAAATTTTTGTGTTTAACAAGAGTTTTTATTTTAATTATTGTACTACAAAGCAATATTTTTATTATAAACTAGTAAAACACATTTTGTTAGAAAATTCAAATTATTATAATATGCAAGGGTTTTCAAAAAATAAAATTGGTACGTCTGGGAATAACAATATTTTGTTATACGTTTTATTACTCATTTCCGTAAGATTAAATTTCTTCGATTTTCAAATATGTATTATATTTTTGTTATTTCGAAGGAAGTATTTTTTACAAAGACAGTTATTTATTATTGTTTTTAAATGTGCTGATGTTGGAAATTGTTAAATAATGCAAAAATAATCCAATATAAACTTTATTCACGCTTAATAAATGTACGTTAAAAATTTTGGAACTTGCTAGGAGAGCTGAGATGATTGTGGCGGATGTTAGAGGTATTGCAATATATTTGAAACTAACATAACGGATTCAAAGTGTTTTAAAGCATAGAAATTAGCGAAACTGGTCCTATAGTAAATAAACAAGTATTTACATAACAGATCTTACTTTGAAAACCGAAGTTAATACAGTTTTGAAAACCGCAATTGACTTTGGTCGTGGTGACTGTATTAATGATCCTGATTTTAAAATTGACAACATTCAAAAGCAAGTTTTCGGGTCCTATTGGGCATGTGAACATATCTGTAGAGATGAAAAAATATGAAAGGCTTTCCACTTTTATTGTTTTAAGAAAAATCCTTTTACAATTTGCCGAACGATTAGAAAAATTCGCTTAATTTTTCGCGACCGGGCTTCCTAAATGCACTCAAGTACATGAACGCTCGAAACTGACTCGTGGTCCATTTGTATGGAGTCTTAATTGAAAAGTAAATGCTGATAGCCAAAATAAAAATGCCGTGCAAACTTACAATATTCTTTGATTATTTGAAAATCAAATACTTATATACTCTATGATAGGAGAGCGAATTCTGAACCAATTTACTTTGCCACAACTTTTTACGGAGATCTAAATACTTTTTACGGCAGAACTTAGAGAAAAACTGACTCACAAACCATTCTCTATATGTAATTAATAATACGTCTCCAAGATTTAATTTTCACAAGTATCGAATTATTATTTTCTATACGAGTTCGAGTTCACTATCAAATTTGACTTTTCATTACAGTAGTTGTAATGACTCACACTCGATTTCAGTTTGCTTTCGATTTAAAAATTTTAATTAATTCGCATTTAGTATCATTATGAACAAGTAAGAAAGTCATATGGACTATAGTACATAAATAAAATAACAAACACAAAACTCATAAACTCATTTTAGAGATTACTTTATGTGCTCATTTTTACAATAATGTAACAACTTTGTCAGATCCGTTGCACAATGAAGCATTTTTGTAATTGAATTACCTTTTGAAATTCTCTTAAGTGGAAAGAGTCGCACCACAGATTTCAAAAAATTGACTTCCAAAAATATTTTACAAGAGCAGTTTATACAAAGATTTTTTATATTTTAAGACGAGGTGTTAATTAGTTAGATTTTCAAGATATACTTCGAATTGAAGAAGAAGAGAAAATTAGTCCAAAAAAAGAAAAACTTAGAGTACTTGATGCAATTTATTGATCCTTTGGTTCACAAATTTTACAAAAAGATTAAGACTGGAGATTTAGCAGATACTCATCCATATTTAGTTGGAGAATCCGAGAGAGAATAAAAGATACTGTCACCTTTCTTAAATTTAATGAAAAAATTATTTTTAAACTTTTAGAAATAATTTTTACTTGAAGTTTATTCATTTTTTACCTCAATTTATGTTTTTAATGACAATGATTTGAAAAAAGAGTGAAAAATCAAATAACGTAAAAATAATACATATATTTCTTCCCTTTTTAGTATAACTTAAGTCACCTAAAACCATACCTTCAGTTTTGCAACAACAGCTTAAGTCGACTTAAGTTTGACGAAAATGCAAAAGTAATTTTTCACAAATCGCCTAAGTCGAGTTATGCTTTGCAAAGTGCTTTTTATAAATTTTGTATAACCGCCTATCTCACTTTTTTCATAATTATGAGAATACTATTAGTTGTTTTACTTCAGATTATGAGTTAATCGCTTCCTTTTTTAATTATCTTTCAATCAAAAAAAAAATTGGTTCAAAAAACTTCACAACTTTTTTCAAAATTTAATTTAAAGTTTAAAATGCATTTATCTCGAAATCACTAAAACAGACTTAAGTCGTTTGTGCTTGAAGCCACTGAATATACTAAAAATAATGTCTCACTAAATTAAGCCAAATATGTTGTGAATGCGCTAAATTTCAATGCAAATTTAATTTTATATAATTTAGTCCTTTGCTGAAAGACTCCAATAATCGTTAAAATTTATTGAAAATACAAGAAAATTATTCAATAATATTTATGAGCATATTTTTAATATTTTAGACAATCACATCTCATGCGGCTATGCCTTTTGAATGAATAATAATAATATTCTTGATTAATGAACTGTAATTATTGTTTTGTTTATTATTCCAAATATTGCCTAAATGAAGCACGACACATCGACAATATTATCGAGTCTCAAAAATTTTTCATTTAAAACATAAGGGACATGCACTATTTATATATTTACTCGTGATAGTAATTATTCAATTAATTAAAATTCAATTAACATTTTAATTAAAAAAAAAACTAATTAAAAAATACAAAATTTAAAAATAAAACCTCTAATGTTTCTATATAATAAAAACAAAGGATATTTTAACTAAATAGAATTTAGAATAAAGTTTTATGCTTATTTTAATTATACCTGTTGGAGGAGTTCTTAAAAATTAATTAAACGAAAATTATATAAAAATAACAATTTTCATCATTAACAAATTTGTCTCAGGTGGTGGTTTAAGATCAACTATATATCTACACATTTAAACCACAATTGTGTGCAAGAAAAATTCACTAAACAAGAAAAACGCAGAAGAACCAAAAAAAAATGAAAACAAAAAAATTGCAAAATATTTTAAAAAGTTCTACTTTTTAACGCTTTAAGTATGAAAAACTTTTATAAAAACTGGTTAAAACTTTGCAATCAAATTTTCCAAACAAAAAACAGGAATAAGAAAAAAAAGAAAAAAACACAATATTGCACACATAAAATTTTCTTTTTTTCTTATTTTTTTTTGTTACGTTTTTGATTTTCTATTTTATTTGCTTCTTTTTAATTTGTTTTTTCTTTTTTTTGTTTGAAAGAAGGGAACAACAAAAAGCGAATTAAACTTGATAACTTTTTAGTACCTCAACTAGGTCAAAAAATTTAACGGTTTCAACATTCAACACAAATTTTAAAAATGGTGAATAAAACAAAAAAAAATTATGCCTGTTTCGCTTCTTTTTTTGTTTTCTTTTTTTTTTGTAGAAGAGTTATGATCTGTGATGTATTACCCAATAATATTCCTCTAAAATGAAAAAGGAGAATAAAAAACGAAGAAAAAAAAAATTTAATGTGGTGTGATTCGCACATAATCGACCGCACATTGTTACCAATAAAGAAAGCTATAGTAACTTATTTATAGTATCTGACCATTGGTGCAGTGGTTATGGCACCGGCCCTTTAACCGAAGGGTCTCGGGTTCAAACCCCGGTCAGGTCACTATAAAAATTATATTCAATATTATTATAACTTAATATCCAATACTAATAAAAATATTATACAAGTAATTTTCAAATATTCCTAATATTCGATATTAAAAAAAAAACTAAGAAAAATAAATAATAAATATTAATAACCTCAAATAATTAATATATAAATAAAAACTACGGCAGGCTAGTCACCTACCTAGTTAAACCCTATGACGCTATGAAACTAGTGCATGAGAAATCATGCACTAGCCCTATGCTCCTTCTAGGAGTGAACAAAGGAAAAAAAAAAAAAAAAAAAAAAATAGTAACTTATTAAATAATTAGAAATATTGTGTTAATTAGCTCCTTAGATATGATGAAAAATGTAAATCCGAGTCATAGTAGAAATCCTGGAGGACTCTTGATATTTTATTATCAAACGCATTATGTAAATTTTCAAGCAAACACATTATATAATTCTTGAAATAATTCCGGAATAATTTTTTAAGAAGTTGAAATACTCAAATGCGCAGACATGCAGGCAGAACGATATTTCACTAAACAAAATAGTTATTATGTTTCCCTATCACTTAGGGATCAGATAGACATGGAATTTTTAGTTTTGCAACCATTTGATTGCTTATTTGTATTGCATAGGTTTATATTTAAGAGTGCTCACATGCAATTGTGTGATCGTATGCAATTAAGCGATCAAACAGTTTGTAATTCTGTACAAATTGATTGGAACTTTTATATAACTCATTTAATTTAAATTGACGCAATAGTTTAGTTGGTTAGATGTGTTCGCAATCATTCTACAATCAAGCAACAGTTGCAAAACTAAAAATTTTCATGTACGCCTGAGTCTTTAGAAAACGTATTTATATTGAGAACTCAACATGAGGTGGAATTTGATTCTATCACAGTATTTTCCTTAATTGTTTTCAGTGTGGTCGATAAAAACGGAAAAGTTTTAACAAAAGGGATTTTTTTTTTTTGTTATATTGTTACTTTACATGTCAAAAAAAGGATATTAATGTAAATATTATTATATTCAAAAAAAGGGTATGTGATGGACGTTTTATTATTTTGTATATAAATTTTAAAATCTATTTTAGAAACATTTTCCAATTTTTTTTGTTTTTTGATTTATTTTAAAAAAATGAAAGTGAAATATATCAAAAAATATAGAATTTTTTTTTTTTTTAAACAAAACTTTACAATATAAATAGAAAATAATGTCTATTTAGAAATTTCAGTTTTTTTTTTTCTTATTTTTGTTTCGCTTTTTTAGAAGTTTTTAAAATGGATTTTTTATATTCACCATTTAACATGAATATTAAAAAATAGTAAATATAAAAAATTTTAAGTCTTTTTTTTTTCACTTTATTTAAATTTGCATTTTACAATTGGTGGAATATTGAACAAATAATATATATATGTACATGCACTTATATGCTTTTATTATATATGTACATTTTGAAATATTTCATAAATGCATCCATTACAAAAATATAAGATACGAGTATTAATAAATAAAGTTGGGTCAAACCAATGGTTTGTATTGTAGCACTTTTCCCTTCAACAAGTGAAAATTCTGCTTTTAAATACAGTCTATGCATACCCATCACACTATTAAAACTATATTCATTCATATATAAAACTATTTCTAGGATTGCATATATTTAGGATGAACAATTTATGCAGTCTTTGAAATAAAGCAAAAATTAATATAAAAAGGGGTTAACATAATGCTCGATTTTAAGGTTTAATTGTGTGAGTTAAGAAAAATAATTATATTTTTTAGTTTCATGGAATTTACCGTTAGCTTTTTGCGTTTATAAAAATTTGAAAAAACTTGCGGTTTCGGAAATATAAGGTGTCAAAAATTCAAATTTTACAAATTTCAAGAGGCGATAACTAGAGAGCGGGTGGAGATGGAAAAAAATTTTCTTCCAACGAAATGAACTATTTGTTAATCTCTAGAAGCTCCTAAAATTTTAAGCTTCTACAGGCTGGGGTCAAGAAGAAAAATGACATCAAAAATTTGGAAAAAAAAGAATTTTAGATAACAGTAAATTTGAACGGCCATTTTGTTTTTCTAAAGTTTAGCTATAGTATACCGCGCTAGGGGAAGCAAGTCGCTGCCTTTCTGCGCTTGAAAAATTTCAAAAATGCTTATGGTTTCAGTGCAACAAATATTTAAAAAAGGCCATTTTTAGGGTTTTGGGGGGTATAACTTCTAGAGGGGGGGAGATAGGTAAAAATTTTGTTCTACGAAAATAAGTTTCTAGTAAAGATCTATGTATATATAAAATTTCAGCTTTCTATCTTCAAGGGTGTAGAAGTTTTGTAAACAAAAAAAGTGTGACGGACGGACGGACGGACAGAGTGAAACTAATAAGCACTTTTTTCAAAAAATTTTTTGGAAAAGTGCTAAAAATTTAAATAATATTGAATAAATTTTCATTCTTATTGAAATTTTTTTGTTCGTCCATTTGAATGGGAAATATTTTACAATATAAAAATTATGTGTAAATTCTTCCCATTTAATTTTCTTAAATTTTTAATTTAAAATTAAATGGAGCTTTAAATTTAGTTGATATTAGATAAATTATGATTTGAAGAGAATTACTTATTAAATTTAATCATGACAAGAAAATGCTTCGAGAAATTTTAATTAGAGTGAATTCTTTTTAAAATTCTAAGTTCTAATCGACATCAAACTACAAATTTATGGAAGATTTTAGATTTTTAATTCAAATTAACTTGAACGCAGTTAAAAATCCCGACACAGATTAGAGTATCATAGTATATTTTTATGGATAGTAATCACTAATGCAATTTCTATAATAATAAATTGCATTTTCATTTCAATCGAAAATTGTACTAAAATTATTAATTTATTCTTACATTATTACTAATGTAGATTGATTTGTCAATAATTTATACTCAAATTTTAGTTTTTAAAATTGTAATAACAAGAGCAATTCTATAAACACAATATATTAATATTCATGCTTTCTTTTTAAATTTTATCCCCTTAATTTATGCTATATTTAAAATGAAAAAAAAAAAATTGTTAGGCATTAACAATACATACAAAATTTTAATTAAATTCTTGTTTAATATTCAATATTATTTTTGTTTTTAAATATTAATTTTACAAAATAGAAAAGATATTTTAATTTTCAAAATAAAAATTATTATTTTAGTTAGATTAGTTAGATATTATATTGAAAGAGCACTTAAAATTTTTGATGGATAGAATTGAGTGAAATAATTTTATACTCGTATATATGTATATTTAAAATATTGGATATTAAAATATGTAATTCTTAATGGATTTAAAATTTAATATGAACAAGTTGTTGTTGTTTATGTATGTGGAACCGTAGATACATGGAATTCGCTTAATTTTGAATAATTTGGTTTAGGTATTTTGTATTGTACCTTTTAATCATAATTTTTGTTTTCCTTCTTTACTCCTACGAGGAGCATTAGAACTAGTGCATGATATCATGCCCTAGTTTCTATAGACATAGAGATTTACAGCTAACTCTAGTTAGGTGACTAGCCTACCGTAGTTTTAATTTATATTAAATATTTCAGTTTATGTAAAGATTATAAACTTATTTTTTCTTAGCCTTTAGTATCGAATATTATGAATATTTGAAAACTGCTTGTATAATATTTATTGTTATTAGTATTGCATATTAAGTTATATAATATTGAATATAATTTTTATAGTGACCTGATCAGGGGTTTGAACCCACCCGAGACCCTTCGGTTAAAGGGCGATTGCCATAACCACTGCAATAATGGTCAGGTTTTTAATCATAATAATGATTTTTAATTAAACGTAAACTTAAATTAACTATAATATCATTAAATTATAATTGATTCTAGTATAAACTAATGTAATTAAAGAAATAAATATGAGCAAAGAAATACAGACTATTCGTTAATGATAAAAAAAAAATGTTTATAAATTTTAAATGAAAATTTGTATTGATAGCGAACAGAGTAGGTAGGCAGCTCTTATTTTCGAAATTTGAAAAATTACAAAAATGTAGGTATGCAATTCTTTACATGTGCAATAAAATTCCTTTTTCTGCTTGGAACAGAATTTTTATTTTCTGTCTGTATAGAAACAACATTAAGTTACCACACCTTCATTGAAAATGCTGAGTTTAAATAATTGAAAAATTTCATTTATTTTTATAATATTCCATTTAAAACAAAATATTCTTTTATCTTTGAATAAACAATTTAATATAAATTTCAAAGACTTTTCTATACGTTCATTAATTTATAAATCTAAGAAATTTTTAAGTTCATGGCCAATCTACTCACAAATTTAATACTTTAGCGTTAACTTTTTACTTATGTTCGTATAGACATTTTTCTTCAAATGTAATTACAACTTCCCACTATGTATTTGATTCAGTTTCCATGTATACAAAAGCATTCGAAATTATTTTAAACATGGTTTTTATTAATCTTACAAAAATATTTCAACAGAAACTTAAAATTAATATAAATAAAAAAAAATTTCAAGGATAACCACAAGTTAAAAATTTTAAATAAAATCAAAAAAAAAAAAAAAATAAGTGTTCTTGAATTTTTTTGTGTATTTTTCCTTGATGTCCTTGGGTTTTTAAAATTTTCATTAAAAATAATAATAATTTTTTTTTCTTTTGAAAATTAGTAAAAATTTTTTAACATGTAAACCAGCCGCCTTTTATGTTTTTTTCTTAATATTCATTTAATTTAAGTATAAATTATTGTTTTTCTAATTTTTCTACGTTTCTACGCTTTGAAAATTTGAATAAATTAAGTTGATCTATTAATTAATTTCTTGATTTTTCTTTTTCTAAAAGTTAAGTAGAAAATTTTGTTTTATAATTAATTGGTTCCGAAAGTCTTGCATATTGAAATTTCAATTTCATTAAAATAATTTTATAATTTTATTTTTTTTTGTTTCTGGAAAAAATTGAACTGTGCTATTTGAATATAAATCGAATTAATTTTTTGAATACACACATATTTTTTCTTTTGAAATAATGATATTGTCCTTGATTATTTTTCACCTTAAAATATTATATAATATCTATATATGCACAAATATATTATTAAAGAAAAATACAAAACGTGTTGATTATTAAGATGATTTTCATTTATTTTTCTATTAATAATATTACATACACATACATTAGATCCTTTGAATTTCATTTAGAATTAAATTCGAAATAAGGTTGTCTTAACTTTATAACCTTTTCATAATAATAATTATTAATTAATATTAATTCAAGAGATTGAGAACAACATAATGAACAATCATAAATATTGTTCATTTATGAATTCAGAATATTTGCAAATTATAATTATTTTAAAGAGTCCTTTCCTTAATATAATGTAATTATTAGTGTAGGACCCTATATATATTAAAATTTCTTTTCTATAATAATATAAACTATAAACTTTTGATAATAATCATAAGTATATGTGTCTAAAGAACAATATGGTTTTTGCTTCAATTTAATTACAAATGAAATAAACACTTGATACCCTCAAAGAATAAAATACAAGCAAAGCGTAAACTAAAAACAAAAAAATAGCAAAATATAATATTGATGGGGTTAGCTATATACAATATATAAAATAGAGTACGAGCTTTTATATATATATATATACTATAGTACAATATTCATAGTATACTCGAATCATTTTAGAATAAGACAAATGTACTATTGAGGTTATGGTGTTCTTTCTATTGAGCATCTATATCTGATAACAATTTATAGGAAAAAAAAAATTGAAGGAAAATAAAAGAAAATATTTTTCGATAAATTGCTGACAAAAAATTGGAAATTTTTTTTTTTGTATTGTACGATGGATAACGAGAATTTTTTTTTCTTCTTTATTCGTAAAGAATCCTTTAATTGAGTTTATGTGTGGAAAAATGAAAATCTTTCAAAGCGTCAATTATATTTTATTTTTTCCTTCCTATATTTTTCTACTTAAATGTTTCATTGAGTGGTTTTTCTTAGTTCAAATTACAAGAATATGAACAAAAAAAGAAAATTGTATAAAAAAAATTTTTTTATTTTGTTATTGTGCATTCAATTTAAATGTGCCATCAATAAGGATATTAAAGAATATATGGGAGGGTTAGGAAATAATATTTTTGTTTCTTTCTCATTTTTATGTTTTCGGGGTTTATTTTTGATTTTTTACTTTTGTTTTTGTGTATATATTTTTGAAAATTCTATACTCCTCTCTTTTTTAACTCAATTGAAATTTATATTTTATGTGCATAAATTTTCTTATCTTATTGTACCAATTTCACGAGCAAACAATATTGTGTTAGAGTATATGTGTCATATATTTTGGTCCAATTTGATGGGAATCGACATTTTTGCTATAGAAATGAAAACAATATTCATACAAATTCAAGTATAAGGATGAGTGCAACATGTATATATTTGCATGATTGTATTATTGTCGTGACAGTAATATGATAAGAGAATTTAAATCTCTATAAATAAAAACAATAAAAACAAAACAAAATATTGAAAGAATTTTGCGTGACTTATGTATTTAGAATTGAATTGTGGTTGAAGGACAACATTTAGGCGTTCAAAAAAAAAATTTTTTTTTGTGATTTTTAAAATCTAAAATATTGTAAATTTTTTTTTTGCTTTTTTTTTTGTTTTAAAACCACAAAAAGGCTATAAAGTTTCAATTCAAATATTGAAGAGTAAAGATTTATACCAGTGTGTGTTACAAAAATTTCGAAATATTTTTTTGAATGATGTGTGCATTCAATTTTGTTTTATTGTACTGCAATTTTTATGTGTATTTTCAATGAAATTTTTAAATTGAAGAATGTATATTAGAATTTATTTTCATATTGATTTTCTTTAATAAATTTTTATTTAATTGGGTTGAGTATAGGAGAATTCATTTCTTTCTGAAATATTTGACAAAATAATATTATACAAAAATTACCATTTCTTGGATTTTATTAAATTTGAAAAAGTATTAAAATAAATTATTGAAAAATTTTAAAAAGTGAAAATATTATAAACGCCTTTTCTTACTAAATCTAGAAGACGTATAGAGTTTTTGATGAAATTTTTTCAATATTTAATACAAATTAATTAAAATTAATGTTCTAAATCTCAAAAACCTCTATAAACATGACAAATGATTCGAGTGATTTCCTTATATTTTAGATATAATATGAGCACGAGTTATACCTGAATAAAATTAAATAATATATCGTCAAATGATTAAAGTATTGAAAATTTTCAAAAATCACTCATGCCTTTATGTTAATTTTTTTTCAAATCAATTATTGTAAATAAAGAATTGATAATTATTTACACTATAAAAGAAACCTCAAAGTTAAATTAACGTGAAATTTTGTTTTAAAAATCGCAATAATTTCAAATTTATTTTTATTATAATTATGATTGATATTAAAATAATTAATACTCGAAAATATTTATAAAGGGAAACAATATCTATTTGAAGGTTGATTGCAATGTCAAAGTTTTCAAATATGTTTTATAAAAGTTACCCAAGTGTTTTGATCTTAAGTTCTTTTATAATATCAAAAAGGGAAATTAACATTTTCATTATAATTGCAACACTATTAAATTCATTATTAATTAAATGAAATGAAAATAAATCAAATATGAAATTATTATAAGAGTTTGTTAAGAATTAAATGATTGTTCTTTATCAAATATAATATTGATAATTTTGCTTTGCAATAAGTATTTCGCATCCATAATTTTTAAATTGTTGCTTAGAAAAATGTTTTGCTATACTAATTGTGAAACAGATGTTCTGTATAGGATATCATATGCATTGAATGAAGATTTGAGTTGCTACAAATTTTATTAACTTAATGAATGATCATTTTTGATATTATATAAATGTTAAAATTATCATAAATTTAGGCGAATGACCAGGATCCTTGTTCTTAATTTCGAAAAGTTCAGAAAAATATTATATAATCATTGTATACTATACTGAGAAGCTGATTGTAAAATTTTTGAGATTTACAAGTTTATCCAATTATAAAATCTGCATATAATTTTATGTTTCGTATTATGTTCAGTACAATTGTTTAAATTAACTTAAAAATTTGAGATTTCATATTAAATTGAATCATACTTAATCTTAGGAATCTGATAAAACTCCTTTACATTTTACATTGGTGTTATTTTTAAAATAAAAACAAAAATATTAAATTTCATGTCGAAAAGAAATGTTTTTTATATATAAGATGTTTATTTGGAAATCACAACCGAAACATGATACAAAAATTGCTTTGACTATAATAACTGATTTATAACGATGGGCTATAAATCTTTACAATTTGATACGTGTTCTTGTCACGCAAGCTAATCCCTTTTTGATTTGCACCGTATGTAAGTATGTGTTCATTGAATTTTTATAAGAAATAGAAAATTTACTTATATAGAAGGAAATCAAGTAATTGTCTTGTTATAGGGTTCACAAAATAGCATATTTTTTTTTAAACATAAAAATACATCATAATGCTTAAGGCATTATAAACGCTATTATAGCAACAAATATGTATTAACAGTCACCAAAATTTTAACTGTTTGCATAAAAATTCCGAAATTTTAGTATGAATGAAATTGAAAAATAATTATGTTATGTTATCAATTTGGGCAATGAAGAGCAACAAAATTTTTGGTTCTAAATTCAAATTATAAAAAAATTTTCATATGAAGAATATAAAGAATGACTTTCTGACTATAAAAAATCAATTTTCTCCAATACGTTCCAATTTTTCTTCAATAAAAAGAACATAGCAAACGAGATTTTACATTTCATTCGGAAATATTTCGATTTTATCCTGGAAAATGCTTTATTATGTCATCAACTTAACTTAAGGACACACATAAAAAAAAAAAACAAGAAATTTTCTACAAAATTTTTTGCTTTTCTTTTATTTTTCGTTTTATTTTTATTGGTTAAAAAATGTATGTAAATTTTGAAGGAAACAAAATCGTTTTTATCAGGATTCTTTTAAGAAATTTGCGAAAGTTTGAATGTTTTTTTTTGTTATTTTGTAAATTATTAAAAAGTAATTTTGTATGTTTGTTGTTTTTTCTTTTACTCTCTTATTTCTTATATTTTTTTTTTCACGAAAAACAAAGTTGAAGGTTTGATTTTCAAAATTTTCTTTTTTTTTTTTATTTTTACTTGCTGTTCATTAGCTTGTTTACTTTCAAAAAGGAAAAAGAATTCGAAAATTTATTGAAAGATTTAAGATTTTTTTATAGCTTTTTTTTTTTGCCTTTTGGAAATGAAATGTGTATTTTCTTCACAAGAAAAAAGAAGAAAAACCACGAAAAATATTGTGTATGAAGGCTTTTTGCTTCTGATAAACTTTGAACTTTCACATTTTAAGTGAAATACCATTTAATTTTTTGAACAATTTAATAAATATTTGGAATTTTTTATTCTTTTGTTTTTAGTAATAAAATATTATTTGAAAATAATAAAGTGAGTAAATTTAAGTGTACTTGAATTGTTTTTGATACTGAAGCATTGACGTATTTCAACTTAAGAGTTATGAGGTAATTTTGGTTGAAATTCATTTTATAATGGAAAGGAAGAATACTGGAAAATAAGAATAAGTAACAATATACGTTAATTTGTGGTTTTATTAAGACAAGTGTTATTTTTCAAAAAAAAAAACCTATTTGTTTTAAGAACAACTCAGTTTAATTAAGGATGAGTGTAATAGTTAACCCGTTTTTCAATTTTGCCTAACAGTAGTAGTTTAATCAAATAAAATTTCTTTATCAATGACAAAGCCAACCATTTTCATTTGTTATTTATATTTCAAATGGCAAATACCATGAAAACACTTTCATTATATTTTTTAATTTAATTTTCTTTACAAAATTTCTAAGGAACCATTTATAAAAATTTCTATGTAAAATTTAATTTTCATTCATAATAAATTCAATTATTTTTCCTACCATTTCCTTGTTTCCTTGTTTTCCATTGAAATATTCAATAAATTTTTATTTTCAAAATTCAAATGAAAAAGTAAATTGCTTTTCAATAAAACAACATGAAGGTAGGTCCAAATTTTTTCTTATTTACTTGTAAATATTATAAGTTCATACTTACAATAATATATTTGGAATTCCTTGCACATTTTATTACATTGGTTTTACGAAAATTGAAAATATTTCATATTTTAAAAATATTCTTTTGGGGGAAAAAGGATTTTGTGGAAGAAGACATTTAATTTCATATAAATTTTATTAAAGGAAAATCATTAAACGCACTAAGACTATGTTAAGGGCAGGAACACTTTAAAGTTAAAAAAATATTGATAAGTTAAAATTTATTTTTAAAGAAACAAAATACAATTCCTACGTTTCTTTATGCAAAAATTCAGTAGTATCATGCAATATTTCGATTTTATTTATTGAAGAAAAAAATATTAAAAATCCCAAAAAAAAAAAATATATTTGTTTTTTATTAAAAGAGGAAAATAAACCTGCGGTTATAACGATAAAAATCTTTAACAATAATGTCAACATTAAAAATAAATTTCGCCAGAAAATATGCAAATTTCGATAAAATATCGAAAAATATGAGAACATTTTGTATAACAGACAAGGTAAAAGAAACATTCCTATTAGTAGGCCTTCTTGTTTGTAAGAAAATGAGAGATAACGTATAAGAAAGAGTAAATAAAGTACTCATGTAACATACGAAAATGCAGCAATAACTGAGATGTGAGCAAATTCACAGTAAATATGCTGTTCATAAAAAAAATTTTACCGATATAGAGAGGAGAAGATCAAAATCATATAATATTTTTGTTCAAGGACTTCTATAATATGAGTGCAAATTTTATCTTACGCATACTGGTATATACTGGTATACGTTGGTATAACATATTTTTCATTTATACTCGTATATGTTTTGTTACACTAAAAATGAAATTCTTTTTTGTCTCAGTCTATATAATACAAGGCTTATGAATTAAATTTAAATCTTAAAAAAGAATATTTTTCTCTTTCATATTTTTTTTTATTTTTGCAATATGAGACAAACAAAATTATTTTCATGTTTATTTTACTTTATATTTTGTTTTGGTTAACATGCTAGGGTATGCTAACACTATTGGTATAAGCAATATGAAATAAATGTAATTTTACAGGTAGATACTTAAAAGTAATCTTAATCTTATGATTAACTTGCTTTTAAAGAAATACAAACAGATACTCGTACGGAAATTTTTCCAAATTAAACAAAGTCATAATAGATCTAAGTTAAATTACTAATTTACAAAAAGTAAATCGTTACTTTACTATTCGTTACCCAAAGGAATTGATTCGTTAATTAAAAAGTACTCGTCATGTAAAAAGCCTTAACTTAAAAAAATTTTATTGGGGGAATTTGCTAAGGTTTCGTTTCTTTTCTTATAAAATTAAAATTTGTAACGAGTACATAAGTCGTAGTAATGAGTACGTCAGTTCCTGTTTTACAGAATTGAAAATAAATTTAAAAAATTTTGAACATCAAATATTTGACGTTCATCATCATAGTAATTTTTTTCTAAGTCAATTAATACTGCTATTTGTGATGGCCGAACCTGTAATTGCAACCTGGACATTACTATCAATCAATTTTTCAGAAGATGCAGTTTAAACCTGGAGATTACTGTCAATTGGTCGATTCGATCTACAGAAAAAAATTTGTTCAATGGAACTCGATCAATTTCTAAAAGTTTTGCAATACTACAAAAAAAAAAAGGGAAATTGGAATTTATAATCTTTGCACTTGCTGCCTTACATCATTTTATATTTTTCCATTTTATTTATGTGTGCGTTTATTTTTGAAAAATAATTCTTACAAAATGATATCAAGGTTATATTGTAGATAATAATAAAGCGTATGTATGCGGTGACAGATTCTTTCATATAAGAAAGAAAAAAAATTCACAGTGATAATAATAAGTGATGAAATAATAGCTTTAAGGCTTTCTGATGCTCCTTAAAATTATGAAATTTATGATATTCTGAATTTATTTTTTTTTCTTATGTACATAAAATTGAATTTGGGCTTGTTTTTAACAGGTATTTTCTTGTCTTTATGTTTACCATTTCAACACCTTCTCAACAAAAGAATGTATAATATTCATATACACACATACAAATATATATATATGTAATGTTATATATTAATCATATGATATGAACACCACAATATTATGGGGGCATAAAATAATGTACTGCAATAAATTTTACATTTAAATAAAATTTTTAAATGAGAAGAAAATATTTTATTTAGGAATGGTTTCGGTATATGTATATGAGAACAACGAGTCTCTAAAGAAAAATATGGGTATATAAGATACTAAATAAAAGAATAAATGAATGAATGGACCATTTTGTTGTTGTTGTTGTTGTATTGTCATTGTTTTGGTTTATTTTTGTTTTCATTATAATTTAAAAGCTTTTTCTGTCCTTATAAAGTTATGAATAACTTTATGATAACTGTGCACATAATGATGTATAGGTATATATGTAATTATGTATAAGATGTAAAATAAAGATAAACAGGTGGTGAATAAAGTACTCTTGTGTCATACAACACTCATATCATAAATTTATTATTTTTTGTCCTTGTTATTCGACCATACTAAAAACATGCATTTTGTATGTACAAGTGTATGAATAAAATAATATTTTAATAAAGTTTTATTTTTTATATTTTATGACTTCAATTTTTATTACTGTCTCTTTCATTCTTATATTTTAATTTATTTGTTTTGGACTTTTTCTCTTTTTATTTTTTATTGTCTGACATAAATATTTCATAAATTTCATATTTGTTTTAAATAATAATAATGTTAGTTCTTACCTTCCTTTTAATAGGTATATGTGAATGACAAAGAAGGAGTTTGAAAACTAAAATTTTTATTAAGTTGACCAGATGTTTTGGAGAAAAAATTAATTTGATTTAAATTAAATTAAATTTTAGAAAGATCTTAAAAAACCAACCACAATATTTTATAGAAACGTACATTTCCATGCTCCCTAACCCTCATGTGAACCACTTTTCAATTAATCTATCAAATTTAATTTCGATTTGAAATTTATTACTTTACCAAATGAATTATTAAATTTGTCATTTCGTTTAATAAAGCATTAATTTATACAATCACTACTTTAAACTTTTTAACATGGCAACTTAGTAGAACCTCATTAATCTGTTGCAAGGTAAAGTTAGCTACAAACCTTTATGTGCTTTAGAAAGTAAACATTTTGTTGAAAACTAAAAAAATTTGCTACATTTTTCGATTTTATTAAAATTGAATAACAAATTAATTTACGATCATAATTAAATATTTTTATCTAATTTCTTCTTATTTAGATTAGGCTTAAAATTTCCTTAACATTCGATATAAACTGAATAAAACACACAAATATCTAATTATCATCGCATCTTATTTCGTAAGCGTCACAACAGATATAACACCTAAGATAATTACTACTTACTGTTATAATACATAAGGGTAATGTAAGGAATATAAAATTCACTAATTTATTGAATAATAATAATTATAGTAAAAGTAATAATTTAAGCATTACGGTGATGCAAGACTTGCAAATCAATTTAACATGAACATGGTTTCTTCTTTACATTTATTATCTTTAGCAAAAGGATAATAGTATTTTAAGATTATTCATATATTATATAAAATAATAAAAATGTATTAATGTAAAAATATTTTTAACAACTGAAATATTACAATGAAAAATTTTAACTCTATATAGAAAAATTATAAATCGTGATTAACTATGCATCATTGAATTTTAAATAAAATTGTGGGAGAACATATTATTGCAATTAGAACATAATATACTAATTTAGGCAAGACATACTATGTATATTGCACAGGTATTATTAGAAAAATTATTTATAATAAATTTTATGGCATCATTTATATATCAACTTATTTTGTATATAAAGCAGAATCAGCTACAAGTAAATATAATAATTATTAATTGTTTACTTCCTTTTGTTTATATTCCATAAGCACTTCGAAAAAACGTCTTGCTATTCACAATTATACTTTCAATTAATTTTAGTATTTCGGTCACTTTAATTTATGAACTACACATTTCATTCTATATAAGCATAATGTTGTTTAAATGAAAAACCTTTTGTTTTAAATCATAATTCATATCATATATTTTTTTTTCTACTTCTTTTACTTTTCAACCACTTATATATCATTGCATATCCTTGTTTATTTTGAATTTATCTTTTGTTTAATAAAAAAAATATTATATGATATTGTTGATGGGTATTGTAGAAGTCAATTACATAGAGAGTATAGAAAAATAAAATTACATACTCGTATTATTCAAAATATTTTAACAAAATAACATATGATATACTCATGTGAGAATTTTGTATAAATTTCTCAAAGGTATACATACGTGTAATTTATTTGGAGATCATTGCAACTACTCGTATCATACCACAAACTTTGCATTGAAAAAATGAAAATAGTTATTTTGTATTTTGTGTTACTACAGTTACACTATAACAGTTACAGAATTCACACGAGTAGTACAGTAATATACTTTAAAAATTAAATTGCTTATCTTATTGTAAAAGAAATGTGAGTTTTCTAAAAGAATCACAAAAAATGTTTGAAGACGAGTCATTAACTAACATGATAATGCTAATAATATTATAATATATCTAGAGTTATAAGGTTTATTTATCATCTATAGAGTTCGGATACAAATTTGGCCAATCAGGTCAAAAATATCTCTTCATTTGTTTAAATTAAAATTGCTATTTTTTTATGAAAATAATCGCCTAATTTCAGATTTCAGCAATTTCCTGCATAAATTTTAGCCTAAAAACTTTCGAAATTTGGATTCCACTAATGTGGCAACGTTCTTCCACAAATAAACCACACTGTCGGGTATAGGATATGAATCAACTGTTATAATGCTTGTAAAAAAGTTTATTTTATATATAAGTACGATGACGTATAACAATATTTATAATTCTCTATTTATGCAAAAAATTCTAATTCATTTCCATTTTCTCCACATTTATAATTCGTTTAGAAAATTTAACTTTTGTAAATTCTCTTTTTGTTTTGGTTTTCTCTTTATTTTTGATAAATAGTTGAAAAAATTTTAACAATATTTTCGCAATATAATATGGTATATGGAATTGTTTTTGAGGAGAACTATAAGGGAAATTTATTTAGATGCTACGAGTATAAATTTTTGGAAAAAAAAAAGGTACAAATAAAGTTATCTATTGATATTTTATTCAAAATATGCAAAATGTTTTTTTTTTTTGTAGAATGAGGAATGAATAGAAAATATTTGGTATAAACATTAATTTATTTATTACACAATATTGCATATTTATAGGAGGAAATATATAACAGAACAAAAATAAATAAATTCATTTTAGAATTTGAGTGATGTTATATGGTTTTCATAATAACCAAAAACCTTTACTTTATTGGGAGAAAGACATAGAACATTAATTATAATTTATTTTACAATATACATACATACTTATAAGTATTATAAATAACAAGTCTAAGTATTATAAATTTATTTTTAAAAAATTTTAAAATGTTAACATTAAAAATCTTTTTTTTTTTCGTTTATTTAAGAGAATCCTGTCCCGTAATATAAGGATATTTTAGACATAAAACTGAAGGATGTTAGTACCATAAATATGAAAAACATATTTTTTACACCTACATCGTATTCTCACTATATATATACTTAATTATATATTAAATATACATATATATATATATTTAATGTGTGGATATATATGATATATATACAATAAATAGGTATATGTACATATATAAAGCCTTTTAATAACAATATTTTGTGCATATTTTAAATTACAGAAACTCCTTATTCTTTAGTTCTAGAAGCTCATTTGGTGTGCATGAGTGTTTTTGTAAAGGAGATATGGTATTGGTAAATTTAATTCCTTACCTTATATTTTGTTGTTTTCGTTTATTTTATTTTAAAATTTTTCAAAAACTTTTCCAAAAATAAATAGCAAAAAAAAAAAAAAAAACATTAAAAAAGGTTTACGAAATTGTAAAACATCTGTGATAAATTGCGCTTATATGTATAATATAATGTATGTATAGGCGAGATAAATAATGCAATAATGCTGAAATTATAGAAAATCTAGTTAAAAAAATATAGTAGAAAATATCAAAAGTGCATTCTTTTAAACCTATATATTATTTTGCTTGGCTGGACGAGGGGATAATTTAAATGAAAATTGACTTTTTTCAAAATTTGAGCGATAAGAATTTAGAACCGGGAAAGAGTTCTAGACCTATGCTTTTGAAATTCAAGACAACAGGCTTAGATAAACCATGACTTTCAAAGGTCAATCGAACAATATTAAAGATTAGCCGTATAGATTTTGTTTAAATAAATAGAAAAACAAATCGACAAATTTGAAAAGCTACAACTTGTATAAAATCAAAAATACGTTCAAATTTATTCTATATATTGAAGGATACATCAGTTTTAAAAATGATAACAAACAATCGGACAAATTGTTAAAATTCTTTCAAAATTTTTAAAATTTACTTAGTTCATTCAAAAGTTTTTTGAAATATTCTAAAATTTTTTGAAAATATTCTTAAATTTTTTTTTTGGAAACATACTAAATTTAGAGGGAATATTTTCTTTTTCTGCTAAATTAAGATTCTTTGAAAACAAACATACATGAAATAAGTTATACCTAACACACAATCTCAAGCACACACATCAATTAAATTTTTTATCTACTACTTTAATTTTCCCATACTTCTTACTTTCTAGTAACTTTCTTGTAAAAACCTTTCCTTTATATTTGCATTTGAGAATTAATTTTTCTCTTATTTTAAAATGAGAACTTCTCTCATTTTTTTGTGTTTTTTTTTTGCCTTGGTATTTTAGAAGTGGTGATTCTTATTTATGTTTAAAGTTTCCTTTTAATTTTTCATTTTTGTTTGTTTTTGGTTTTTTAAATAGGTATACAGTAGGTTTGCCAAAAGTCTACACCCAGATGGCATAAAAATGAATTACTTTAAAAACAAGAAGAAGAAGAAGACAAATGCTAGTAGATGATTTGTGAATTTTGTTATTTATCTTGGCTATAGCGGACGGTAAATTTTTTATTTTAAAGAATTTGTTTTGCATATGTATGCATTTTGTGTATTTTATAAATTTTTTTTCAGTTCTGAAATGCAACTTGAACAAAATATATTGGAAAAGGAAAACAGAAGTTTATTTCTATAAAAAAAGTGAATTTTTTAATTAAATTAAATATTAATGTTTTGAAAAAGTAAAATAAATTTAATTTTTTGGTTTTTGTTTTTTTTTTTTTAAATATTTAAGTTTTTAATGTTTTCTTTTGTTTTTTACGTACTGGTATATGTGGAGAATATCCTTTTGATATATTATTATTATGGTATATAAGTTAAACTTTATTTTTAATTTATAAAACTGTAAATTTGAGTTTAAAAACCTTAATAGTTTTTATTACATTTAAGGTATTAGATTTATATATTATATAGGAATAGGTATTTGTTATATTTGGTAAGAATATTGAATAAGAGCTATAATTATTTTTGCTTGCAATGGAGCGTAATAATTCTTGTGTTGCAGCCGTATGGTTATTTTTAATACTTACCCAATTCATTCGTGTAGTCTATGACTTTTAAATATTAATATTATATTCACAAATTATATTAATATTTCTAATAAAAAAATATAAACTTTAAAAAATTCTTGAATTTTCAATTTTCATTGGTATTAGAACCACGTTAGTATCAGATTGAAATTATTTCAAAGTGGTTGGAATAAAAATCATATGAAATAATTTTGAAATTTATTTATAAATAAAAAATTATTGTAATCTTTTGTAAAACAAGTTTAAATATTTTACTAGTAGGCGAAATATTTCTTAATATCAATTAGAATAATCTTTTACAATTAGAATAATTATTATAAATTTTTAACTTAATATTCCAGTAACTAATTTAGAAATTTAAATTCCAAATTAAATTTTAAGTAATATTTTGTTGTAATATCTAAAATAATAATGTTAATTAATAAAAACAAATAAATTTCCCATAATTTAATTGATATTTAAATTATTTAATCATATTAAATTTAATAAATATAAATAGATAATGCAATATAAAGAAAATTTATTCGAACAATTAAATTTAATATTTAATAAAAATTTATTGTTATGAGATAAAATTCGTACAATTGTGTTTAAATTAAATTTATTGAAATTAGTTATGGGTATTTGTTGTTTTTTTTCTTAATCTTAACAAATATTTCATTAGATAAGTGCTTGCTGTAGATATTTTTTTTATGCATGATTTCGTGAAAGTAATAAATTTTTCAGTAAAAGCATACTTAATATATAAGTATAAAATTAACTGGGTGAGAGTCGTACAATTTCATTTGTACACCTTAGATATTTTCTATGAAAATGTTTTTTTTTTAGCTTTAAGCTAGTTAAAGGTAAAGTCACTGTAGTCACAGTAATTACTAGCATTATTATATTTTTTTAAAAGTGAAGTGCAATTTACTTGGTTGTAAATTAATTGCATTATAAATAGAAAGTTACAACAAGAGTCTGTTGGATTAACCAGTTTGTTTTTAATTATCAGAGTACTTTTTTCTTTCTTACACACGAAATGGAATTATAATATTAATAATTTTTAAATATCAATAAATTTTTTACAGATAAATTCTTTTGTAATTCCTTCTCTTCCCAAAAATGTCTATTTACCCCGACACTATTTCTACAAGAACAAAAATGTAAAAGTTGCTGTTGTCCAAGAGTATAATGAGCTCTTATTCGCAAACTAAATTATTTAATAATAAAATTTGATTTTTGTGTATTAATTTTTTGGAAATTATTTAAATTTTTTATTCTAAAACTTTTCATAAGATTTTGCAAAATTATATGATAGTAAGGCAATTATAACATTTAAATAGTACACTTTTCTATTATCTAGACATAGAAGTACAACTTCAAGGTTTATTAAGACACATTTTTATAAAGCCATTTAAAATTTCTTGGTAGCATAATGGTTAAATTTATTTTCAAATTTAATGCAAATTTTTTTTTATGTATTTAATAAAAATAATCCTTAGAATCATTACTTATATAAAGCTATAAGAAATTTATGTGAATAATATGTGCAAAAATGCATACGTATGAATGTATATGATTAGATAGGATGCATTTAATTTAAGTTTCCCTTCTACAAATTTATTTTATACATTTTTTCTTTCTTTAACGTATTCAGATTAAGAAAAATTGGAAAAATCCTTGAATTTTATTTGGTATTATTTTATTATGTATAATTTTGTATTTTGAGGAAACAAAATAATGTAAGTGATTGTTTTTAAAATTAATTTGTAATATTTCTCAAGGGGCTTTGTTTTTTTTTGTTGTTCAATTTATTTAATACCTTGGTATAATAAGTTCTCATTTATTTTAAAAAGGAGAATAATATAAATGAAAATATGTACAGTACACATGCATATAGAATTTTCTATCAAAGACTTGAATCAATCACAAAAAATTTAAAAAATATATATATAGGAAAAGCTAAATATAGAACTACAGATGCATCAATATACAAATGTGAATATTGATTTTCGGTATAGCTATTTAAGGAGAAAATCTTTTGATTTCAAATATTATTTATAATATGTATAATATTATATAAATTATAAATATAAATGCAATTTTTACACGTACAACAAATGCTCTTTAGCTCATACACATAGATAATTTTTACATTACATTCCAATTTTAATGTTTCTTCTTCTTTTTGAATTTTCATTATTGAAGCAATTCAACAAAAAGGATATTAATATATCCCTTTAGCAAATTTTATTGCAAAAGTATTTGAAGTTGAGGAAATTGTCTTAAAATATATAACAAAAAATTGTATCGTACAAATTTTATAACATGTGTGCAAGTATAAATGAGTTTATTTTAATAGTTTACCTACAAGGTATACGTAAACATCCTGTGTAAATACTATTTTATGCTGACATACGAAAATTACACACGTATAAAGTTATTTCGTGTGCGTTTTTATGCGATTGGTTTAACCATGTCGAAATCAATTTTTCCCATTTAATTCTCATTTTCAAAAATTTAGTTTTGTACCATTAAACATGGTAAATATGATTGTAATTTTCGCTCGCAGTTATTTGTAAATAAGACAAAGTAAAATTTATTTAAAAATCTTCCAAATTCTTCTATTTATTAATTAATAGTAACTTTTTGTTAAATCCATGTCATCATTAAACTGATCGCATATATATTTTAATTAAAATATAAACATTAAACAAAATATAGACGGACTTATCAAAAGGTATTGTTAGTTACTTAAAACTCAAATAAATGTTGAAAATTCTTTGTGGTTTTATTACCGTGTCTTACCGGATAATAATTGCCAAACTATTCGTGGAAGTTATTGAATCCAAATAAGTAGTTTTTAGTAAATCTAGTTCAAAAAATGTTCTTATAATATTATTCTTTGGAAAATTTAAATAAAACTCTTATTTGAATGGAATTTGCAAATTTTAGTCAAATATTTTTGAATTTGTTTGAAAAACAAATTTCTGGAAATCATATTAGTCATTTCTTCATGTTAATTTCCGGATAATTGTCCGAATTAACAATTAACAAAATTTTCCTTATAGGAAATAAAATATCTTTGAATACAGAGAATTGAGAAACTTTAACATCTCATTTCTTTGTGCTTGCTCAACTTAAGCAGTTTTGTGTTATTCCAAATGAAAATACGTGTGTATGTTTTACTTAGCCCGTATACCAAAATGTCGATCAATAAGTAATACCCTAATGGCACTGACATTTGATTACACCTATGTACATAATATGTATTTATTACTATGTATACATATTTTATTATAATAGACATACAGGCAATACATACTCGTATATCTTTAAGACTGTTCAATTTTATTTACATTAAGTATTCTTTTTCTGATTATTTTATTTTGTGCTTTATTTACTTTTTTGTAATTTTCTTCCTTCTCTATCACAAAATTGATATAAAGTAGAAAAAAAAAATTATCTTTGCTTGAGTACATCCATTGCTTGACTTATAAAGTATTCGTATAATAGTTATATGTAGGTATACCCAATACAAAGAGTTTTAAAATACTCTCCTAATGTAAAATTAAATAGATGATTTACATACATTATCTACCATAATAATGTAGATTATATAGAAGGTATGTAAATATAAACGATATTTTTTATGTATTCATATATGCGTATAACAGTTTGAAAGACATATTATATGGAAATGACATTTCTATTTGCGATTACAAGATTTTATTTGCAAAAATTTTTACTTTGATTTTTTATTTGCTTTCACTGTTTTACATGAATTTATTCAATAGGTAAACAAAATGAGAAAATTTTGTTAAGAGAGAATTTGTTTTTGTATATATCCAAGTAATGTTTACATATTAAGCACAAGATATAAGGATATCTTTATAGAGATTTTTTTAAAAAAAAAAAATAGAATTCGAAAGGATTTTATCGTACAAAAGTTTCTTCATTAAGATAATTTCAAATTTTAATCAAAAGTTAATTTTAATATGTCGTCTTAAGGTTTTTATTTTCAAACGGAAAATACAAAAGAAGCAACAAATTCTTTTTATACTCTTTAAATAAACGTAATAGCTACATATTACTTATATCTGTCTACTTTGTATTTTATAAGAATAAAGAGTAAGATGAGCATATAATAACGTGCATTATATTATACGTGTGCATGTATGTAAAATAATCTGTTGCTTTTTGAATAATATTTCCATTAATAAATTGTTATTGTTTTACGAGTAGACTAAGAAAGAAAATGTTTGCAGCTACTGATATGAAAGATAGTTGTTACCATTTTATCTGATTTAAAATTTCTCCTCCTGTATTAAATTCTCTCTTAAAAACTAAAGTTAATTAGAGATAATTATTAAAAAATGCTGAGATTTTTTGATTTAATGCTCATAACATTTTGATTTAATTTAGTTTGTAAAAATGTCAATTATCCAGTTTTAAACAAGAATATTGTTTCAAAAACAAGAAAATTATAAATGAAGGTTTTCCTTTTAAAAGAATTGGAAAATTTCAGCCTTAAAAAGTAGGCCGAAATCCCCAAATAATATAAGAAATAACAATTCTTATTCATTATACCCTACTTGAATTGTATACTTATTAACTTTGGTATGCAGTTTGTAATCACTTGAAAGAGTCATTTGTATGTACATGTATATATATATTCTGGTTCAGTATAAAATTCAGCGTTTATTGAGACATGTCCGTCCGTTGATCGCACGATAATTCAAGAACGAACAATGCAATCAACACTTAACTAATTTTTACAAGTTATTTCTTTTCTGTCAATTACGGCTGCTATTTTAATTGGACTGATTCGGACAATGGGTTCGGGTAGCTGCCATACAATTCAACGCTTGACAATGTAAGTAATGTAATTAGTGAGAGAATTTTACTCTATATTTAGGAGTTTTATAACAATTTTATATTACTTGTATATAATACACACAATATACACACCTATATGCTTTTTACTGACAAGTATTTGATATTTTACTGGAAATAATCGAAACAATTTTTGTAATTTTTTTCATTCTTTTCTTTTAATACTTAAAATTGTTTTCATTATTTTTTTGTTTTACATTTCAAATCCAGAAATTTCATATTTAATTTATTTTTTATTGGTTTTTTTAATTTATATTTTTAATAAAATTTCTTTAATTTTTATTTCTATTTGTTTTTTCTTTATATGGTTATTAAAATGTTTTTTAAAACTTTCAAATCCCAAAAATACAAATTTGAAGAAGAAATAATATTTGATATTATTACATATGGTACACATTGTATTTACGGTTCTACCCCCAAAAGGATATTCACTTCTCTCATAATATAATAATTTTTGTATTATTATTTAATGAATACCATAAGAAAGTGGGATGGAGAATAATTGGTTACAAAACAAAATCTCCTACTAGACTTTATTATCATTTTATAAAGAACAATATGGAATATATTGTATACATACACACATACATAATCATAAATATTATTTTAGAAAAGAAATTTATTTTGTTTTTGTTTGTGTTATTCTTAAAAAGTTCTAAGAGAAATTTCTATTCATTCATTTTTCTGTCATCTTAATCAAAATGAATGTGTAAGTAAAAGAAGTAGAAAATAAAAAATTAAGAAAGAAAATTATTTTAAATTATAACAACATACGATTTTAATTTTGTTTTTTCTTTTTTGCTTTTTTTTTTTTGGTTTTTGCGTAAGAATAATTAAATATTGTTTTTTGTAAACTGTACATGTATCTATTTATCTTTATTATTTAAGTACATTATGTAATCAAAATACTATTCTTGTATAGGAATATGTAAAATTTGAAATAACATGATTTTTTTTATAAAACACATAATATGCATTCTTGATACAGTAAAACCCTGTTTAAAATAACATGAAATAGAATAATGGAGAAATTGATATAAAAATTTTTTCAAATTGTAATCAAGAATTGACTAATTTGAATTTTTTTGTATTTATTCGGAATATCCTTTAGTTTTATCTGTTAAAATTTGATTTTTGCCAAAAATTAGACATTAAATTCATATCTAATTTATTAAACTGTAAATTTTAGGAGATTTTTTTCAAAATATGATAGAAATTTTTTATCTTTATATTTGCGAATTTCTATAAAAATTTATTTAACGTGCCTCACTGTGTTCTAAATTATTTTAATATAGGAAAATTTTTAAAACACAGTTATTACTATAGGAATTATTTTACTAGTAAGTAATACTTAATTTTAACGACTAAACACTGGTTAAAATCAATACATTTTCAGCAATATTATTTAATAAAAAACTGACATTGAGTGTAGTTTCTCATAAGAATCTCATAAATAAAATCTCATAAAAATTTATAAAGATTCACTTATGACAAAATCTTGGATTATGTTGACAATCCAAAAACAGAATATTATGTGCATACATATATTTAATTCAAATCCAGGCTATTACAAAATTTTAAAAATTCAAAATGAGTTCTATTGTAAAACCTACATAATACAAATTATGTACACACACATGAGTAAGTATTTCAATTTTACTAATTGTATAAATCTATTTATGTATATATGTACTCGTATACATGAAAATTCAATAATTTACAATAATTGTTTATTTTGATGTTGATGACTTTTTGAAAAATTCTTTTCTTTTCCGGTAGAAGAAAGAAGTCAAAAAAATAAGAAAATATAACGTAAAACAAAAAAACCAACTGGAAAAAAAATAATAATAAAAATAAAGAAAACTTTCTTCCATTTTGATAATTTTCTGTGCAAATTACATAATGTTCATATGAGTACGAGTACATACCTCATACACACCCCCTATGTATACACACTACGTATACACACTTCTTATACATTAATTTTCGTTTTCTAAAATGTCATTGCCTTAATGTTCATTCTTTTTAACTTTTTTATCAAAGTTTTTTATATAATTATGTGCACACACATACATCCAAATTTCTATAAAGTGAAAATTAAATTGGAATCATTTTATAACTTATTTGGTTTTTGTTTTTATTTTTTTTTTTTTGTTTGAACAATAAATATTTTGATATTTTTGTCGTATTTCCCAGAGTCTAATCATGATGATTAAAAACAAATGAAAATTTCTTGTTTGCTTTTTTTTTTTGCTTATTTTCTTGTTTAAAGAGACAAAGATTTTTAATATTGTGTTTAAGGGGGAAATTTATTATTTTCATTGAAAATTCATTTTTCTCATGAATGAAAATTTCTTACTCTCAAGTACACATTTGTACATTTCCTTAGAGTAATTCGAAAGTATTTTATTATTTAAAAATAATATGTAAAAAATTTAATAATATTTCTTCAGGGAATTTAAATTTTCAAGGTATTGACGTATGAAGCAAAAAAATTTTTAATGAAAATTTTTAAATTACTGTTTCATTTTTTGTTAAAAGATCACCTTTTTCACTGGCTGTTCACTTTTTAGCACTTTTCCAAAAATTTTTTGAAAAAAAGTGCTTATTAGTTTCACTCTGTCCGTCCGTACGTCCGTCCGTCCGTGGACACTTTTTTTGTTTACAAAACTTCTACATCCTTGAACATAGAAAGCTGAAATTTTATATGTACATAGATCTTTACTAGAAACTTATTTCCGTAGAACAAAACTTTTACCTATCCTCCCCCCTCTAGAAGTTATACCCCCCTAAAACCTTAAAAGTGGCCTTTTTTAACTATTTGTTGCAATGAAACCATAAGCATTTTTGAAATTTTGCAAAAGCAGAAAGGCAGTGGCTTGCTTTCCCTAGCGCGGTATACTATAGTTAAATTTTAGAAAAACAAAATGGCCGTTCAAATTTACCGTTATCTAAAGTTCGTTTTTTCCAAATTTTTGATATTGTTTTTCTTCTAGACCCCAGCCTGTAGAAGCTTGAAATTTTAGGGGCTTTTAGACATTAACAAATAGTTCATTTCGTTATTTTTTTCCATCTCCACCCCCTCTCAAGTTATCGCCCTTTGAAATTTGTAAAATTTGAATTTTTGACACCCTTTATTTTCGAAACCGCAAGCTTTTTCAAATTTCTATAAACACAAAATGTTAACGGTGAATTCCATGACATTAAAAAATATAATTATTTTTCTTAACTCACACAATTAAACCTTAAAATCGAGCATAATGTTAACCCCTCTTTATATTAATTTTTGCTTTATTTCAAAGACTGCATGTATGCATCATCCTAAATATATGCAATTCTAGAAATAGTTTTGTATATGAATGAAAATAATTTTAATAGTGTGATAGTTATACATAAACTGTATTTAAAAGCAGAATTTTCACTTGTTGAAGGGAAAAGTGCTACAATACAAACCATTGGTTTGACCCAACTTTATTAATATTTTATTCTAATTCCACGTCTTCTGGAAATAAAAATTTATTGCTTTAAAATGCTAAAAATTGATTTGTTGACTGAAAAAAAAATAAGTAGTAAATTTTCTTTTTGAAGGCCATCCTAGAATTTATATAAAATTAATGAACTACCGGAATAAACGAGTATTAACACTCTCACTGCGACGACATTTTAGTCAAAAATAAAATGACAAAAATAAACTAAAAAATTGTTTTGGCAGATATTTCGGCATGGCAAAAAGCTATTCAAAAATTATCTCGTCAGTTACTCTTGAAATATATTTTTATTATCTTGAGAAACTGACGATCATAACAGATGGAACGGGATTTTTTTGATTTTTAAATACCTGTTAAAATGGTGTTTATGAATTTCTTTTTCTGTGTGCTAAAAATCACCGTGGTTTCAGAAGCAATTTTAATAATTTTCTTTGTGACCGTTGTTGACAATAACGTGCCAGGGTTTTTTTTGAATGCCGTGGCAGTAAGAATGTTAAATTACTCAATTATACCGAAAATCATTCTAAAAAATAAAACGATATTAATCAAAACCATTTTCATGTCACAACTAAGAAAATTATTACAAAATGAGGAAAAATATTAAGTCTTAAATTTTTGAATACAAAGGCCACAATTGATTTGTTGTTTATTATTATAATAAAAAGTTGTTGAAACATATGTATGTAAAGTTAATGCGTAAAGTAAATGAATTGTTCATTTAAATTTATAGAACATAATAATAACAAAATGGAGGTTTAAAAAAAAGACACAGAAAATCGACTTAATTTATATTATATGCAAAATTTTCTTCTTATTTTCTTAAAAAAAAAAAATATATAAGAAATGAAACATTATAAACAATTGTTCACAGAAATTTATTTTTTGACATTTTTATAAATATTCATCTATGAACGTATAACCGTTATTATAATACATAAACGTTATTAATATAAACGAATTATTTTTAGTTATTTTTATTATTGCTGTTTTTTTTTTTTCTTACGTAAAATATTCAAGAGTATTATGGTACGTAGAGAAGGTTATTATAAAAAGTGATTTAAAATGAAAAAGTGGAAATTTTTTAGTATTCACTTTGTCTTCACCTATATAATAAAAACACAAGAAAATCATAAACAAAAAAGAAAAATTTAACCAAAAAAAAAACAAACAAAATAACAATAAAATGAAACAACATTGAAAAACAAGGAGGAAATCGAAGGAAATTTCTTTTTCTTCTCGGAAAATGTATACGCTCCTACTTACTAAATGTAAGACAAAACAAAACAGAAAAATATGAAGAAACATAATATAAAGTTAATGGCAATGATGAAAATGTTGAAACATTAGATGAAAATATTGCGGTTAGATATGTATAAAAAATCATTTTCATTTTCGTCCTTCGATGGTATCTATACGAGTGTATATTTCAGTTATAATAATATGAATTTTGGAGGAAAGTTCTGAAGAAAAATAAAACATAATTTTTTAACTTTTTTAAAAATTTAAGATTGAGTTTTTGATATCATTTGTTTAAACGACAAATCCTACAGAATAAGATTTGAAAAAAAAAACTTTAACCAAGCCAAGCCATAATAAAAAGCAAACTTCAAAAGGTGGTGTTTTCTTGGAATCTCTTCTTTTTCTTGGAATTCGTCAGCGCTCGCCATTGGCTATATGAGCAAAGAAACTGTATCACCATTTCTACCTTTTACACGTTTTAATTGAGAGGGGGGAAAAACGGTGAGAAGAAAACTCCTCCCTCGAAAACCTCTACTGAAATCATTTGCGGGGCAGTCCATCTATCTAGAATGTTCTTAAATCAGATATATTATTCCGCCACAATAACTATTACAGCAACAATATATTCTCGTCCTATCTCTTTTGCGACAAAAATTTTGGGAATTATCAAAATCAAGTGATTTTGATTACATTCTCCCAATAAATTATATGCCAGTTGACCGCTAAAACTTTGGTTTTTAGCAGTCTAAATAATTGTCGGAATAGATCCGCTTTTCCAAAATAATATCCTAAAATGAATTTGATAAGCTTACAAAATAATATAAACTTTATCATTTTTCTTGACTTTCATCTTTTATGAAATGGGAAATGATGGCAATTTTTTATAAATAAATTGCGTATGAAAAAAAAAAAGACACAAAAAAAGAACAAAAATAATGTAAAGAAATTGTTCACGTTTAATAATACCGTTACATATTGTTGAAACCGTTACATATTGTCATACTTTTAAATTTAAAGAACACAAATTTGTTTTTTGAATTTTTCTTTTTCCGTTTGTTTTTTTTTTCTCTGTTTTCTTGTGTTTTTAAAATTGCTTTGGCGTGTAGGTAATTACCGTAGACAAAATAGCAAAATATAACCGCAATAATTTTTTGTTTTTATTCTCTCGCACCGTGTTCCTTTTTTTTTATCCTATATATATATATTCATATATAGATAAAATATGTAAATTAACACAATAGGAAACTAAGAGTTCATATATGTGTAGTTTATAGAGAATGTGAGTGTATAGAGCTTCATACGCAATAATAAACCAATAATGTTAAGGTAAATGACTTTTCTGAAAAAGTTCATAGTTGCTCCTTTACATTTTTATATTTTTCTCACAACTTAAAATTAAAAAGTATAGGCAAGGCAAAAACTACAGGAAGAAATTTAATTTTTTCATAAATACTGTGTTTTTCTATCTAGGATAATTTTATAGAATATGAAGAGAGAAAAATGTGAATTACGGTGATACTGATTTTGCATACAGACCGTGTTTAAGGTCTATAGAATTTACTTTGTATAGAAATTGTAATAATGTAATGAACGTAAAGATAATTTTCAGTAATATTTTCATTAAAATCATATTCACGCCCCAGTTATTAGAAAATTTACATGCTATTGAGTAAAACGTAGAGAGTAAATATTCTCGATTAATGAAAACTTTTTTACTACAATATAGCTTATATTGTGATTAAAATATTGATATATTTTGACCACAATATCGTATAGTTACCGAATAGTCAATATTAATAAAAAGATTTTAAATATCCTCAAAGAAAACAATTTATAGGGAGGCAAAATCGTGTGATCTCGTCTCATTTAATAAGTTAAAAATTGGCCGCTAAAATTAAAATAATTTGGAAACACTGTTCATAGATTCAGTTAATAAGTTCCAAGTCACTTATGACTTTGTTAAAATCCGATTCAATTTGCAAATATTTCTGAATTTTCAAATTTCGGCAACATGATATACAAACTCTTACCATTATATCCATATTTATAATGTAAAAAATGCCTCCTTGTAAAAAATATTCATACTTACATAATAATTTAATATTATGCTAATAAACAGTTATAATGAAGTAATATTGCGTGGTAAATATATTTATTTTAAAATAAGAAGAGCAAAAAAAAAATAGGAAAATTTAAAGTAAATGTGTGTATCTAATTTGTTTTTATATATTTACTTAATATTTTCCTATAATATACAAAATTATCATAATTATGGTATATACACATATACGTGTACATTTAATAAACAAACAAAATGTTATGTCTATAATTTGTTATGCATCAAACCTAACTAGGTACTTTACAAAAATGGTTTCCTTAAAAATTAAAATGAAAATTTTTGAGTTAATGAAAAAATAAAAATTTATTAAATTTTTTTTGTTTTTTCTTTGGTTTTGTTCTTTTTTATGAGAATGGTTATTGTTAATATTATCATGACTAACTATGTAAAATGTAATTTTAAGAAAATGTTGTTTTCATGCTTAGCTACCCTAAAGTAAACAATTACAATTTTATTAAATTGTTTATTATCATACAAAAAAATTTGAGGTAAACCAAATACTTGAATTATCAATTGACTTGTAAAAAAGGACGATTATTTATTCCATAAAACCGTAGATTTTTTTTTGGAAAATAATAATTTAAAACAATAATTTGAATATCATTTTGAGATGGGCATTTTGCAAAGTGTTTTCGTTAATTTAAGTTGAGTATATTACTTTTATTAAGGATTACTTTTATTGAGATAAATTGGAAGAAAAACTTCTCATAATTGTACACAACCATTCTCATAATCACATTCACGATAAATAATTATGATTTCGTTATCAAATTTATTTATTACAATATTATTTAATTTTCAATTTGAAAATTTAATTCAGCTTATTTTCATATTATGGCAAGGTCAGAGTAAATATTTCGAATATCGTAAAAATTTGTGAAATTTAATTATCGTAAAAAAAAGATATTTTATTTTATTTTTTAATTTTTGATTGAAGTCCTTTTATCCTTAAAACAAATTGTAATCAAACAATATAGCAATTTATATTTTTTTCTGTTTTCTTTCCTATAATTATTTTATAATAATTAGGCTATAGTTAGATACGCGACTGTTTAATTATCCACAGCTAGCTTAAATTATTATTTTCAATAACCTGTACAGCATCCGTAGAAACTTTGAGAATATATTTGAACTATATTTGGGTACGTTACTGCCAAGTTTCATGAATTTAGCTTTACTATTTTTCGAATTTATAAAATTATCTATGTAGTTTTATGACAGCTACCCAAACCAGCGCAGCCATTCCATTAAAATTTAGAGCATATGTAAAATGTAATTGGACTTACGTATAAATAAAATTTCATATTTATATCTTTATTAGTTCTTCAATTATTTAAAATAAACTCTTTAAGTTGTATAGCAGCTACCCTTCCCCATTTTCCGAATTTGTCCAATAAAAATAGGGTCCGTTCTTGGAACAAAAGAAACAACTGTTTGTCAAAGTAAGCTAATATTATGTCTTTTTCGTTTTTGAATTATCGTTAGATCGGATGTACGGACATGTCTAAATCAACGCAGAATTTTACGCTGAGCAAGAATGTATATGTAGATGTCCATATCGGACATGACTCCTTTAAATGGTTAACAACTCCTTACCAAAAAGTGCAAGGTATAAAAAAAAACACTAAAAAAACGTGTCAAATAATATAAAACTAAGTAATAGACAGAAGTTTGAAAATTCACGCAATATATTTACAGCTCTAAATCAACTACAATATAACATGTACTTGGAAATAAGTATGGCTGTACTAAAACACCTTTATATATTTTTAGTCGAAATAGATACCATTGTACTACTTATTATGCACAAAATTTAGAAGTATTTAAAATTTTATTAAAAATATCACGATAAAGTAAAATATTTTAAAAAAATCACTATTATATGGCAACTCTTTTTTGTTTGATAACACATAAACATGCAATTGCTATATGAATATAAAATACTTATGCTATAATATTAGTCATATACAACGTCTGTTACTGCAAAATATTGACATATGACACAATAAAAAAGTGAAAAACTAAACGAATGTTTAGTTCTTCGTCAAGACTGTCAAATATGGGTTAATTTAAAATGAAACCTTCTATGTAAGTACCAACTTGTACTATTTTATTTTTATCACCTTACATTATATGCATGCAAGTATGTGAAGTCAAAGTAACCTGATTTTTTTTTTTTTCATTACATTATCGCATAACAACCATAATTTTGTAAAATATAAATATTTACTATTACATTAAAGCGTACATCCTTAATATAATATAAAGTCTATCTTCAATATTTTTTCTTCTTTTTCATATTTTCCATGTTACTTCTATTCATTGATAGAGAAAAAATGATTTTTTTGTTAAAATGTCACTTGAATTTTTGTTTTTTTTTTAAAAATCATTTATGTACACGTTGTAAGATTCAGAAAATTTAATAGAGAAGCTCCACGTACATCTGTAATATATCATTAAATGATTCGTATACATAATGTACATATTATGTACATGATACTATGTATAATGTAATGTACTTGTATTATTTCTGGGTCTGAAACTCTGATATAATATACACAATTTAAGTATGCCATAACACATTTTTGTGTCAATATTATGTATATACATGAGTATCACATTAACTTGAAGTCATTGACTGCATCAACACCCCATCAAGTGGGAAATGTCAAGTATTTATTTTCTTTTTATTATATATTTTATATTTTCTGCTAGATTCTTTTGCTTTTTTTTTGTTTTTGTGTTGTTTACAAACTTTATATACAAGGATATTCTTAATATTGCACATATTATTGACAAGTTGAATGAAAATGGATGAAAAAAATGTATCAGAATATCAGGATATGTTGAAACTAAAAAAAAAAAAAATATTTTACATTGCTGTTGCCAACTGAAATTCACACATACTATTTCGATAAAATATTAGAACACGTTCAATGTCCAGAATTCTAAAAATGTTACTTTTATATAGAAAAACAAAAACATGATAAAAACGGACGGGTACTAACAAACTATCAATATAAAAAAAAAATTTCATATTGAAAAAATGTAGGACAAATTTTTAATGAAACTCTGTAAATAACACAAAAAAATGGATACGAAGTGAAAGGTTTCTAATTTCTTCAATATTAAATTGACATGGTCAAGATTAAAGACTTACATTATATATGAAAAAATAAAATATCTCAGAATCTCTAATTTGAACAATATGAACAAAAATGACAGTGATAACGCTATGCGACCGAAAGGAGTGAAATTAGGTTCTTAATTTTCTTCATTCAAGGCGAATTATTTATATAAAAATGAAATATTTAGGTTAGAACTATACCGTAAACTAAGATGATAACGATTACTTTAATATCAGAGTTGAGTTTTCCAAAAATTATTCAATCTTACATTCAATTTTCACCAACAAATGAAAATTATACTTATATTATCAGTTCGATAGAACGGGTTTTGTCAGGAAAATTTATATTATATGTGTTTTTCATGAAATGCTTAACTATTTTCAAGCAACTTATTCTAATAATACCAGATTTACTAAAATAATATTGGTTGATTAGTTTAGCAATTATAACATAAATTATTTGCAATTCTGCTGTGAAGGTAAATGAAAATATGACAAAAATTCCGTATAGAAAAATGTTTACAAAAACTATTTTCAGAAGAAACACATTAATAGAATTTTTAAAAAATTTACAGATAAATTGTAAATAATTCGAATTTCTGAATAAAACTAAAGGTGATAGAGCACGACTTAGGCAATTTTTCTTTGTAGCCACATAAAATATTTATTATTTATACAAGTTATATAATAGATGACCATATTCAGAATATTTCATAGAATTTTATAGAATTCAAAAAACTAGTGAAAATATTTGATATATATGTTTTTTTTCTATATAATAACGTATCTTTGTATATATGTATATACATGGAAAATAGTTCAAGGATCTGCAATTAGTACGGTCAATATTAAGAATACAAAATGTTTACAAACTTTATATTATATATTACATACATATACGTATATTTATTATGAGTGTATCTCTATCTTTTGTATAATTATATACAAACTTTATAAAATGAAAATTTGTATGTATATACTTAATAGCAAACGCGTATATGTATGTATGCATCATAAGTTTGAATAACTCAAGTTTTAATTATGGGATTTATCAGAGCGTATAAAAGAAATAAATTGTTACTGATTTATCAATGAATTTTCAATATTTATAATACTTTGGAAAGGTATAAAAATTTGATGTTCAATTTCAAATTTAATTAAGAAGTTACTTGTAGCTTAATATTTTTAAATAATCGCCAAATGTAGTAGTAATTTATCTGCTCCCATTTTTCAATTCATTAGTAGGTAGGTCGTTAAGTATTTAAAAATCTCCCAAAGTAATTTACTTTTTGAAAGAATTTCAGGCTGTTACAATACTTATACTCAATATCTCCTTAACCTTCCCTTTCTGCTTTAATATTTCTGCATTTGGTTCGAATTGTAATTAATTTTGAACGGTAAGTTCAAATAAATATCTCAATTTTCTCATACACTATTCTTATTACACAATTTCCACTGCATTAAAATCAAAATTATCTATAATACTACAGGATTTTCTCTTAAAACTCTTTATTACAATAAAATTAAAATAAGAGAAAATTTGAAAAATATTTCATAAAATCAACACGAAATTCAACTTTTTAAAACTAAAACTGAAAACTTTAAAACGATTTATTGAAAATATTATGGAGTCATAAATTATTTTAATACTCGTATACGCTTGATTTTCTCTGACCTTAATCTATAAAAAAAAAAAAAAAAATAATTTGATCTTACGAAAATTTTCATTCTCTTTTAAATTTTCACTTTTTTAAAATATGAAAATGAAAAAAAATTTTCAATCTATTTAGAGGTGTTAAAAGTTTATCTGAAATATTCGTAAAACCAAATTGGATTTAATTCTGATTGGACCTAATTTTGATATCCCGTTTATTTCTTTATATTCTTCTTCTCTTTCTTCTAGATCAGAGCATTATAAGCCTATATAAACTCACATAAAATTAATTGTAATTTCTATCACGATTAAACTTGAAAGAAAAAAAAAATTTTAAAAATCGTACAAAAAAATTTGAAAATTCTCCAGGAATGTCATTAGCAAAACAACGAAGAAAAAAAAACCTCAAACAAAATTATAGTAGTTTAGTTATAGTATTCCTCTATAGTAGTTGTGTACATATACGTGGTTTGTATAAAAAGTAGATTCAACAAAAATAAAAAGCAAAAATGAGAACAAAAATGAAAACTTTAAAATGGTAAGAATATTAGCTGAATCAGCGATTTTTTGTTTTTTTTTTATTTTTTTTTTTCTTAAATAAATCCTGAGATAGAAAAGTTTATAATTTAAGTTTTTTCTCGCGTTGCTCGTTTCCGTATTATTTTCCCAAGAAAAGTTTTGCATTTCAATTTATTATATTTTTGATTCAGCTCAGATTCACTTTCTTGATAAAGCAATTATGTACGGAAAAAAAAAAACAAAAAAAAAATAAAATAAAAAAGATTTGTAGTGGTCCCTGGTATCATAGGAAGTTTTGAATATCAAATACAAGGTTTATATTCAACTATACCAAAATTGGCGAAATTCGGTACAAGTTTCGTGATTCGTGAATTAAAATTATATAGGAAACAAATTTTGTGCATTATGAAAGTCACTATAAGTTTTTCCCAAATTATTTTAAATATCCAAAAATATCAACATGCTTTGCGACAAATTTGGGAAGTATTTCCAGAAATAGTGATTAAAGGTGAGATTAATCGCTAGCACTAAGAGTATAAAAGAGATAAAATCTAGTATAAGAGTAGATAAAATCTTTTAAGAAAGATTATTCAGTGTCTTTGATTGTGAATGGAAAAGTTTCCGATTAATTGACAGTCAAATGCAAAATTTCAGCTTTCTACGTTAAAGGTCGGAAAATAGAAATTATGTTAAACGATGCAGACAGGTGGCGAAAAAATAAAAAAATTTAAGTCAATTTTCTGCTATTTTGGAAAAGTTTAGGAAGAGGATGAATAACGCAAAATCATAATGGGAATTCTTAATAAAGAAAATATTTAAAAAATGGATTAAATTAATAGGAAAAATTATTTTAAAATTCACTTTTAAAATAAATCACTTTTGAATGCACCAATGCAAATATCAAAAGAAAATCCTTGAACTTAAAGATAAGTAATAAATCTAGCTTTATCCTAAAATAGTCAGGGTGATTTTTAAAATTTCTTTTTTTTTTTTTTGCAAATGTTGAAGGACAAAATCATTCAATGAAGAAAATAAATAAGAAAAAAAAATTTTTTTTTTTTAAATGCAAATCTACACAAAGTTGTTCTAGAGAAGAAAAAAAAAAAAAAAAACAAATATTTTTTTTTTGTAAATTTTCGCTACTCTGCACTTTTTTTGGAGTGCTTGTATACTTTTGTGTTCTTTTATTACGAGATCAAATTTGAAGGCTAAAATTTGACAAGAATAACTTTTTAATATTCTTCAGAAAGTTTAACTTATAGAGCGTTATCATGAAAAATGGAAAGTATAAATAAAAAATATTGGACAAGAAAAAAAAATGGGGCAAAAAAGAAACATTAAAGTAAGCAGCGAGCAGAATGTTTTTTTATAATATTGTAAAAAAGTTCTGAATTTTTTCATTGGTTTTTTTGGTTAGTTTTCAAATAACGAGCGAGGAATAAAAGAAACAAAAACAGTTCTGTTGAATAATAAAAAAAAAATTCTATAAAAAAAATGTTTATTTTGTGTTTGAAATTCGTTAAACGGAAATGAAATCAGAGATTTTTTATTTATTCGAAAAATTTAACAAAATAAAAAGAAAGGAAATTTGAGACTTTTCTTAAGAAAATTTAAATAATATTTTTTCATTACATAGTTGAGACATTTTTAATTTTTAACACGTTTCTTTTTAGTGCATTCTAAATTTACAATTTGTTGATCGTGCTCATTGTTAGTTTTCTGAATAAATGCGCGTTTAAAACTGAATAAATAGGTATAATACTCGTACAATTTAATTGAATAATTGTAATAAAATGGATTTTGATTATTGGCGTGGAAGATGAAGCAATTCCACCACTTCCAAATCAGTAAAAATGTTCCGTTTTCCGTGCGATTACAGGTGGACTATCTAAGCCACCAAGTTTTCTTGAGGAATCTGTCTAAATCCCCGATGCTAGTCTTCGACATCTCATCCAGGCCTGTCGCACAGGCTCTGCCCCACAGGACCAAGGAGATATTTAAATCTTTTTTTTTTTTTTAATAATAATAAAATTTTTATAAAAAATTTATTAATATTTAAAGATTAATAAAATTACGTTGACATTCCGTGAAGGTTCTCAAAAGATTAATAATTGGTAATAAAATTTTAAAAAATCACTTTCTAATCACTTCAAATTTCTTCGTAAGTAAATTTTAAAAATATTAAACAAATTAAAAAATAGTTTAAAATATTTCGTTGAGAAAATATTTACGAATTTAAATAATAAAGAGGTGCTGAAATAGAAGAGCAATTTTTCCTTAAGACAACTTTAAAATTTTTAATTAAATTATTCGGTTATATACACATTTAAGGGAAAGCTAAACTCCCATAGAATTTCGGAAAAATTATTTTTTTCCTGTAAATGCCATCAATTGATTTCAGTTTGTAACACTTTGATATTAATTCAATACCTCACATAATAACAGCTCAAAAACGCTAGAAATTATAAAATTACGAGTATAAAATTTTTATATTGCATACATATAGGGGATCTTCAAAACCTTGCCAGTTTTCCCGAATAAGAAAAACTTTAATGTTTAAAAACAGAATCTTATAAATGTAGTTTTTTTTTACCGCATAAATTTTGCATTAATATATGATGGAAATTTTATTTAAATTAAGCTACGTAACATTGTATTTAAGGAAATTACTTCTAAAAAATGAGAGAATTTTTTTATTAAAATCTTTAATTAATTAATAAAATTAATTTTCAAATTTATTAATTTTAAATTGCAATTAAAATTTAATTCTTTTCATATAATTTATTTACGATTACCTATGTATACGATTTATATCCTTTGTATCCTTGTACTGAATGTATAAAAAGGTCAACATAGTTCTATTTGATTAAACACTCATATTGCTATCATATTAAAATTAATATCTAATATTATTTTGTTTTATTAAACTTTTAATATTAATAGTATTAATTAAAATTAATTATAAATTACTTTGTTATACAACAAATATCCTCCATTTATATTGTGTAAAAATCCATTAAAATGAAAAGGATTATGAGAAAAGAGGGAAACAAGAGTATTAATTAATATTTTATGCGCACAAAATAAATTGAAGTGATAATTTTGACTAAAAAGCAATTAATTTAAGAAATTATTTTTAATCATTCGTTTTGAATTCAAGTCATAAACATATTATAAATTTATTATTATTGATTTTCATTTCATGTGAGTTGTAATATTACTTTTTATTTTAATTATAAATAGGTTTAAGAATTAAAAGAATTCAAAATTCATTCGATTTGATTCGATTTGATATTGAAATAATGGGAGAATTTCCAGAAGAGTCCGGAATTTTGGTTAAAATTTTTGTTTCCTATTATAAATCCTTAAGTACATATTGTGAATATTTTTATTGCTACTCATATTTATCTACTGAAGAAATTTTTTTAACACCACTTAACTTTGGCTATTATACTTCTTTTACATACTGTTTGATTTTGGCAATTAAATTTCTTTCCTATGAAATTTACATAGGAACTTTGTAAAAAAAAAATCAAAGAAATAATTTTAAGCAAAGATTCAAAAAGAGAATTTTTAAGAAAAAATACAAGGAAGGCTTTTCAAGAATTATAACAGTTTAAATTCCTCTTAAATTGAGAAATGAAACATTCCTCTTAAACTATAGAATTGTACCTAATTCGATGTACACAACATTTCATTCAATGTGCATTTTGGCCAAAATCAGATCCAGAACTATTTGAATATTCTCTTAGATCACCTCATCTCTTAGTGTAGAATCAATTATTTCGTTATGTCGTACTTACAGAAAATATAATTAAAAATATTATGCGATTTATGGACACAAATCTATTTTCTATCGCAAGAATAAATATTTTCATTTCTTAAGCTTTAATCAACAGTATCATTGATTCATTAGTTCTCGAACTATGATCAAAATTTTTGTAATAATTTAATGAATTAAGGTCAATCAAATTTTTTACATGCAGAATTAATTTAGTAAACAAAAATTTTCAATATTATCTCGAAAAATACTTAAAAATACTTCCAAAATTAATTTAAAAATTTAAAATTGATTACTCAATGAAACCATAAAATTCCAATAAATTAAGTTCTAAGAAAAAGAAGCATACAGGCTTATGTAGGCTTATACAATATAGGCTTATCAAAATTTTAAATACAATAAAATATACTCCATTTTATCCTTTTTGCAATTAGAATAATCAAATAATAAAAATAATAGGCTGTCTTTATCTAATTTAAGAAACTAAAGCAATAATATGAAGTAAAAAAAAAATCCTTTCTTTTTTCGAGTATTATCAAAAGAAAGCATTGAATTTGACGTGAAATTAATAAAAAAAATGTATAAAAAGAAATGTTTATCCTTTGTAGAAAAAAATACGCATAATTATCCTTTTTTAATAGCTTAATATTATGTGTTTGACTGTTCAAATTTTGAATATTCTATGTACTTCTAATATTATTCTTGTGCGTGTGTATAAGTGGAAATAAAGAAAAGATCAAAAATTATTTCAAATTCACTTGTACAAGGAATGAATTATTGTTTTGTTCAATTGAAATGTTTGTATGTTGTTGAATGTGTACATGGCTTGTTCTTTTTTTTTACCAATTTTACTTTGTGTTCATTATGAGAAAGAATTTGCATATGACATTTAAAGATAAGACATAGAAAATTGGATGCTACAAAACTGCCTTATACTATTTTGCTTTCTATTCTAATACAATTCAATGTTTAGTGTATATAAACAGTATGAATGTGTGTTTATATGAGAAAATGCATGATATAAGTCTATTCAGTTGCTTGTTTTGCAAAATGGAGTTTCATGAAACATGGCAAAAAAATTTTGTTTTTATTTCATTCTATTTTTTTTTTTTTGTTATCTGGTAAATTTTTCATACCGAATTTTATTCTGCTATCATAACCATTCTGTTTTTTAGAATTTCCTCTTGGATATTATTCTTATATACACATAAGTTTGTTTTGCATGTACAAGATGATCCAAAATTTTCAAATAAATTAAATTTTATATCAGTTTTGCGAACAGAAAATTATGTCTAATATTCAACCCTTATGAAAAGAGTAAACAACTTGACATGAGTTAAAATATTGCTAAATAATAAATGCGTGCGTATTCACAACAGTTCATTATTTGTATGGGGCATTGAGATATTTTCAGACGTATTCTTTTCGGAAATTCGATTGCTCTGCAACATTAACAGGCAACAACGGTTTTCGTCGTCTCTATTCAATTCGATAACTGAAATTGCATTTAATTTATTGATTTAGAAAGCCAAGCTATTTTAGGTTAAATTTATAGATTACATGAAATGGAGAATAATATCAACAAAATCGAGGCATATTTTTGCAAATAATTGTCAGTCGTTTAACAAATTGTGTCGGAATTACTTGCGAGTTATTTTACGAGATATAAAACCTTGTATTTTATCAATACAATTTTACTATATAGAATGAAGAGCTTTGTTTTTTGTTCATTTTGCTCAATTAAAAGTTATCAAAGCTAAAAATTCATCGTATATACAATATAAAACGAAAATTTAATTCGCAAAGGTTTAATAAATGATTTAATCATGCGAATATCAAAATAATTAATATGGATTTCTTGAACGGAAGATACAGTAAATAACATGTTCATTATTAAGAGTTGAAAGGAGAGGAAATTTTAATAGAAGCCACAGAACAATAAAGTAAAATGCTGAATAAACGCTATACAGAGGTATGTAAGGATGTTAATTCCTTCTTTTTTATAAATACTTTAAATGGTTCCTTTTGAAAATTCCATATTTAAATTTTAATGTACACCTTGTAATTTTTAAAAATGTCACATTGAAGTGAAAATACATAAAAAAAAAAAAAAAATCAAAATAGATACATGCAGCAATTTAAGAAAAACGGATGTTTGCATCATGGTATGGTAAGAGTTCTAAATGCAAATTGTTGTAAGAATAATGCAAACATATGAATTCCATTACTGTTATTATGATAATGATTGCATTACATTTAATGATTTCATTATTGTCATATTTATTACAATATTAATTGTTGAAAGGGATAAAACAAAAATGAATTTTAAAACATTTATTTTTATTGCATAATTATTACAAAAGTATAAGAAGAACGGAATAATTCTTTATGTTTGAATCGTTTTATGCTCTAGAAATAAAAATTAATTTCTCATTCTTCATTAAAATAATTTCCATTTTAAGTAAAACAGCACAAAAAATATTCTTAAAATTTCAATTGAAATGTTCTTTGAAAACAAATTTCTATGTGAGATACATAATATGCCTTAAGTTTGATTTTTGCCAGTCAACTTTTCATAATTTTCAGAAATTTTTATCTCTTGGTATCAGTGGTTTAAATACTACGGCTATGTTTACTAAAACTCTCTCGTATGTGGTTAAGTTAAAAAAAAAGAAAAAACTTAGACTTTAATCTAAGTGTAGAGAAAGTAGGAGGCACATAATTTAGGCATTAAGGTTGCATTATCCGGTTCATGGTCGAAGAAAAACTCTGATGGTTTAGTACTATAGAATTGACTCGTTGCATTTTTTTTTAGGAGTAAGTAGCAAATTACTGATAACAATTAAGTTTTTTTCTCCTTCTTGACTCCTGGAAGGTGCATAGGGCTAGTGCATGATATCATAGATAGTTTATGCCCCAGTTTCATTGCGTACTAACTAGGTACGTGAGTATCCTGCCGAATTATTATTTCGACTCACGATTTTTTAAAAATTTATGATAATCAACTTGAAATATAAATTTTGTATGCTCAATATGCAAAACAATTAATACAAATATATCCCAAACTGTTATAACACGTTTTGCTTAAAATGTGTAACATTAAAAATTTCGTATCAAATAGTAACGGCGCCATAGCAAATAAATTGCTTTAAAAAATTGTAATTCACCATAAAATAATTACTCTAGCTGTTATAATAATCCTGTTAATTTTTAAAGGCTTTAAATTAAAATTAAATTGAAAATATTTTATCTCAATAAAATTATGTAATTAAAAAATAAAAAATTTACAAATTCAAAGTTCATAATTAATAAAAATATTAAAAAATTAATCGAATGTATATCCTTAAAATAACCTATTTAATATTCTAATTAAGATTAGAATATTAAAATAAATTTAATTATATTGATTAATGTTACATGAAACACTGCAATATTTATATATATAAATAATATAACTATTGTAAAATATTATATTTTTGTCCTTGACATTATTTACTTAAATAAATTGATAAATAAATTAATAACAAAATTAATGTAATTTATTATTAGAAGGTCGATTTCCTTTCCCATACTTGATTTTAATCTAAATATTCATTAATTTCAAATGAAATATTATGATTTTCCTATACAATATTAATTTTTCTATTTTAAGTGTATTATTGTGTGCAATTAAAAATTTGTAATATTATATAAATGTGTATATTTTCAAATTGTATTTAAATTTATATGAAATCCTTGGATCAAGTCCTTGAAGTTCAATTATGTGAAAAAAAAATAATTTAAGAATTACGATAAAAATTAATTATTAATTTTATGAGCGCGTAAATAAATTTAAGATGTTAATAATAATTTTATAAAGTGTGTCCGGATTGAAATTTATTTCTTTAGTAACTAACAATAAATTTAATCGATAAATAGTAAATATTTGTGTTAATATGTATAGGAAGTAATCACTAATATTATATAGCATATAAGATTCTAAATAAGTAAAGTAGAGAGTAATCTGGCTAAATAGGCTATAAAAGAATAAAAGCGGCAATATTGTAAAATCAATAAAAATAAAATCAAAAAAATTCAATTACTAATAAATTTAAAGAGAACGAGCTTTTGTTTTTAAAAACTTAAAATATTTTTTGAAATTATTTATTGTAAGTTTAATAGACTCTTGATACTATGGAGTTGCCTGCTTAAATTAAAAAAAAAATAAATGATAAAATTAACTGATTCAGATTCACTGGCTCTATATAACTTTCTACACAGGTGTTATGTGATCGATCGCTATATATTAAGCGAAACGATTGATTTTCAAAATATTCAACCTTTAATTTAATTCCGAATTAGAATTTTTTTTCAAAACTTGCAAATTTGGAACCCGACACCTTCATTTAGTGAGAACTCGGATAATATTGCAAGAATGCTACTGATAATTAATTATATTTCTGAATTAAATAAAAATTTTCCTTATAATTATAACGTAAATCTTCTAATTCCAATTTATATTATTTCATTCTTCAAAGAAAAATTATCTATTTAAGATGACTCCACACATTTTATAATATCCTTGAAAGGATTAATTTAATTTGACAAAAAGAAAATTCCATTTATTTTCAACAATATCTTTAAACAATAACATTCCTTTTATAATGACTTAACATTATTTTCTTTAAAATTTTGTATTAAATTTAAGAAAATATCAAAATGCAATTTAAATCTCAGTTATAGCTTTCATTATTATTAATTCAATATACTCACTCAACTATCATTTTATAATAAAATATCATAAAATTATTTTACTCAAAGAACTCGATTTTTGTTTTTCTTTAATGGCTACATTGAATTATGCACAAAATATTAAAAGTCATTAGCATGATCATAAAATTTGGCTCATGAATATTATTGTGGATCTTTATAAGTATAGTAAATTTATATCCTGTTTATTTTATTCTGCTTTTGTTTTTATTATATTGTGTTTCAGCTATATTATATTTCATGCATTTTAATATTTAAAAAGATTCCTTGTTTTTGTGTTTACTTCTTGTTATTTTTTTAAATAATTTATTAACGATGATTTGAGAAAATCAAAAACTATTAAATATCCTTTTTCGCCTTTGTTATAAATATTCTTATTTAAATAATATTTAAATATATTTCTTTATATGTATTTTATGTGTAATACATATTAAAATATTGTTGTTAGTAATCCTTGCTTATGATAATATTTATTTGAACATATTATACAAAACAAATAATTTATATACTTTGAGAATAAATTATTTTAGTATTTAAATATTTTATAGAAATATTATAAATATTTTTTGTATATAGCAATATTTTTGTTGTGCAGGGACAGAGTGTTGCAATCATAAATTTTAAATATATATAAGCATTATTAAGTAATTGTGTTAAGAATATTTTTACACTATTTAACACTCAATTATTATCGAATGCAAAAGTTCGGATACATTTAGAAGTAGTTGAAACTAGAAAAGAAATATAGAAACAATAATTATTGCCTCCTAGGTCGTAGAGCTATTAGCACAATAGAATTAGCTGTTCATATTTATATAACAAAATAATAAAGTCTTTATAGACTTATGGCTTGCAGCTATTGGATTTTGTCAAGCAAACACACATCAAGCAAATACAATTACTTTCCAGAACAAGACCCTTCATGATATTGTGGGTGCTCCCTGGTATGTCTGCAATAGTGACATTCATTCATAAGTGTCTCAGGAGTAAGTGAGAAAATCAGGAACTGTGCCATGAAAAATAGAGCTCGTTTGAAACAACATACAAATGTCGAAGCCTCTCGACTTATAGAGAAGAGGGTTTCGAAAAAAGACTGAAGCGAATGAGATCTTTCGATTTAGCCTAAAGTGCTGTGACGACACACTTTTATTCACAGAATATAGACACAAAAACACATGATAATATTAGTCAGTTTGACTAGCTTTGAGAGTTTCTGACCATCCAGGTGCGTTTTATATTTGATTAAAGTCCCCCACTTTTAATAGGTCAGATGACAGTTTAGGTCCGCCTATACTTGTCTTTCGATGATTTTTAACACCTGTTTTAAAAAAAAAAAATTTTTTTTTTTAAATATTCTACATTAGTCCTAAGGTGAAGTGCATATTTTCACTGAAAGGGTTATTTAGCTGAAATTTCATAATTGAAACATAATATGGCTTTGCAATTTATTAATGATGTGGAGGCATTAAGACATGCATTTAGATCTCAAAATTTAATTTAATTTGGCATAATATTTAAAGTACACCTGCACACATAAGAAACTACTGTCACAATAATATTGATGAAGGAAAAAGTCAAATTGAAATGGAGTTTTTTTCTCAAACTTCCTATTAAAATTATGTAAGTATACACTCTTTGTATTCATTAAAAGAATTCAAAATAAGAAGATAACTAAGTATATTGCTACATTTCCTATATAATAATATTATATATTCTCAATGTATGCATGTATGTGGAATATATATACATTTTATATTTTATGATATAAAAGGATATCATCATTTCTCGCATATATACATATAATTTATTTTATATTTAGCGTACACATGTACCAAAATATCTTCAATGTGTATAATAAAAATTTTATATCTCTTGATAATATACAAGAAGTCAGTCATAATATTTTTCATATATAATATTATAATTTGTCACGTTAGACATGTATATTAAGGGCTTTAATAAATAAATATTATAAATAAGTACTTGTATAAATACAAAAATAAATGCCTTTGAATATTATTGAAATAATATTTAAAATTAAATATAAATGTACAAGATATAGAAGAACGTGATGAAATATTTAAAATTCTTGAAAATTTTTGAAATTTTAAATGTGATAAAAACATTTTGCCCAAATCAACACTCAAAGCCTAAAATTATATATTTTATTTTGTGTTTTTTTTTTTTGTTCTTAAAAGAATTTTCTATTTTATTGTCACCCATTTTATTATAAAATATAACTGTTATATAAGAAAGTAAAAATATAATATAATATTGAGTATACTTATATGAAAAAAGGATTCCATATGGATTTTTGAATTATAATCCCTTTACATATTTTATTTTCAGTCATTTAACTTTTGAATTATATTATATTCTTGTATATTCAAAGGGAAAAATGTTGATTCATACTTGTACATATATGGTATGGAGTTATTTGAAGAGCAACATATAAAATGTTTGGTATTTAATAGATCAGAATGGGCTTTTATAATATTTTTAACAAATTAAGTTTACAATTCACAATAATTATATTATCTACTATGTTAGGCTGTTAGGGTCTTACGCAAGAATCGGAAGATTTTTTTTTAAAAAATACATGTATAATAATAGTTATATTATATTACTTAGTTGTGCACATACTATATAGATCAATAGGATAGGAGTACAGAAATTTAATATAAATAAATTTTGAAATTTTTTTAGCTTTTATGCTGTCAGGCCCATGCGGTTGTGTTTATATTTCGATTTGACAAGGTATAATGTAAAGTCAATTTAAATGTTTCTTGTAAACAATTGTATGTATGTATGTACATATGTATAATATGCGGATTAGTAATAAAATTTAAAATCTAATTCGAAACAATTTTGTTTTTCTTTTTTAATTCACAATATTTTTAAGAGAATCGAAAGAAAAAAAGAAGACTCTTGAATGATACAAGAGAATAACTAGCTGCAATGGCTCAAACACAATGGCATTAAAAAAAAATATACCTTGGCTATTGTACTTTCACAAAGGCCTGGTTGAAAATATTCTTCGAAACAGAAAGTTATTCCAGTGATTCGAAAAAATAATTTGAAAATCATACCTAATTTGAAAATCATGAAATTACCTAATTTCATAAGAGCCAATTTTTTTAAATTGGCTACAAATTGTGATTTTTAAAAATTTGTTTTTCTTTGAAATTTGAAATTCTTTACGCATACTAGTCTTAAACAAATTTATAAACTGGATTGATTATTGCACATTCATTTTTCAAAAAAAACCAAAAATTTAAAATTAAATAGATAATTTACAATTAAATTAAATATTTTCAAAAAAGATCAAATTGTAAAAGATTGAATTCGTCAATTTTTCTCTTTATTTTCTCTTAGATGAGGATCATTAATTCAAATATTTTTATAGCTTTAAGGAAATAGTGTAAATAAATACAAAATTACTTACAAATAATTTCAGATATTAATTAATTCTATTTCAAATGAATTATTAGCACTCACCTGAAAAGAAAATTAAAATTAAATTTATTATAAAATTTCAAATATAAAGCAAGTATATGTGATAACAATATTAAATATTTAGATAATTTTCAAAATGAATTAAATTTAAATTATACAAAATAGAATATTTAAAATTTATGCAGTTTCATTAGACAAATCAGAATTACCTACAGATAAAATAATATTTTATTCAAATACACTTTCAATATTAGCTACCAATTAATTTGAATTAAGAAGAAATCTCTGTAACTCAATCAGTTCAATTTAACTTATTTAAATTATTCTTAAAAATAAATCTTTGATTAAGAAGAAAATCACAAATAATATTGTCTTAAGGATAAATATGTGGAAAGAATTAGGAAAACCAATAAGATTCTTTGATAAGAAAAAAAAATCATACATACGTGATCATTTTTTAGCATTGAATAAACATGTTGTCGAAAACATCGAATTTCTTTTCTAAGTTCTGTATTTAAGATATCGTATGTTTGAATTTTTTATAATTTCATATGGTCATGATGAAGTTCCATAACTTAAAAAACATTTATATAAACAAAAAATTCGACAAATTAGTTTAAAATTTCACAAAATTCAGAATAATTCCGCGCAGACTTCTTGTTAATAAAAATTTAATATTTTTCATTAGAATTTTAACTTAATGGAAATTTATTCATACAACTGCAGAACAGATGGATGACGTAATCAAAGGAACAAGTTAAAGGCAGAAAAATTATTCATTAAAAAATTTTTTCTCCTCGAACTGGACTAGAACCAGTGGCCTACCGTTTTTTTAGCGGACGCTCTACCAAGTGTGTTTCGAAAATTAGATTGCATGTAGCATCCCAATGTAAACAATACTTAGTAATCATGTGGATTACAATAATTATAGTATAAAGCTACAGTTGGTATAGAGTTTAAAAATTTCTAATTTCGTTTATTATTTTAAATGAATTTTTTTTCATTTATTTTAGAGACTAATTTAAAATAAACTTTTTAAAATTTACTTATTTTTTCTTAAAAATATTAAAGTTTTTAAAGTTAAAGAGCAAGTGTCTAAACTAAAATTTTAAATTCCGGAAATTCTCATAAAAAATATAAGAACAATAAACAAAATCATTTCAGTTAAACAAATAAAACTGGAATCCATTTAAGAAAAAATTTTCAATTCGTTTTATCTATAAATGTAAATATTAAGAATGGAGGAAAACCGCGTAAAAAAAAAAGGTATAAGTTTGAAAGAGCAAAAATATTTGTACAACTTCTTGCTAAGCTGTAAAGTTTTCTGTTTTTAAGTAATTTACAAATATACGAGTTTAATGCTTTTGAAATCAACACTATAACAAACATTTGTTTAATAGTCAAAGGGACAAGGATTATAAAATTGAATAAATTGTTTTTTTTTAATTTTTTTAAGATAAAAAATAATGTAAAGCCTTGAATGTGAAATTGTCTTAAGTTCGTGTTTTTTAAATTTTGGAAAATAATTTAAAAAAAATGTGTAAGTTCTTGTACTGCAAGATATTTTGGTTACGACAATTTTTCTATGAAAACTGTATGGAACTACAAAATCAAATTAAATGATGCACGGAAACTGTATTGAATTAACTTCTTCGTAGAATAGGCTGAAACTGTTTTGTAGGATACCTATAGTGCTTGTAATAGTGTTTGATTATACCACCATGTAACTTTGTTAATAACCCTTTTACTAATGATACATGATTTTATTTAAATTTAATTATTAATTTAATTATATAATTTTTATATTACAAATTTATTTATATCATAATTAATTATTATGAGATTATTTATTATATTAGATATTACTATACCTAGTGGCAGTTCACACTAAACTGTTGCCCTAATTAATGAAAAGGTGGAAAAGAAAGCATATTGCTTTTATAAATAGAATTTAGCATAGGTGGCGGTATTCGGAGGGATGCTATACGAGAACATGATTTTATGATAACAATAATGACCGCTACATTACTCCCCTCCAAGTTGATTACATAATGTAGTTGTAAAGAATACAATAAAATGTTTTTTTCCATAAAAGATATTCAAAATTAATTACTTAAAAAAATAATAAATAAAAAATTAAAGTAAAATTTTTAAAGCAAAACAATATGTTATTCTGAGCCAAAGGCAAGTTTGAGCTTGTCAATAGAAATCCATGTGTTTCTGTCTTTAACTTTACCTATGAAATACTGGGAATAAATTTAGAAAGGCTCATTTTCCTTCCACTTTCTGACTAAATGAATAGAAATTCATTTACAACGGTTCTAGAATTTATAATCAATATTCCAAAACCACCATGTTTTTCTTGGCCAGTCAGCTTTAATAAGCAGGTCTTTATTACATTATTATTAGTCATATCATTTACAATAAAGCAATAAACTTTTTTTTCCTTCTGACAATTAAATCTCTTAGAACATTGCAAATTCATAATTTCAAATTTGTTTCAAAATTACAAATATTCGGACTTGTCCTCTTTGAACACTACCAGTTCCAATATTTGTAAAAAAAAAACAAAAGAAAAAAAACTAAAAAGTTGAAAGAAAATTTAAAAAACTTATAATTTCCTTTTTGTTTTATTTGGTGCATAATTGTGGTGCAGAATAAAAAACAAAAAGGATATAAAAAAAAAATAAGAAATGAAAAATCCTTTTAATTCCAATTACAATTTTTTTTTTTGTTTTCTGTTTTATTAAATAAAAACTATATATAAGTTTTAATTTTTCGTTTATCCTTCCCAGCAACGTCTTTGCACTTTTCTCGACGAATTCTCAATGGCCATTTAAAACACTTTAAAGAAAAGAATATAAATAAAGCCAAATCATGATGGTGAGAAGAAAAACAAAAACAAGAGAGAAAAAATCCAGGAAATTATTTAATAAAAATTATTCAAAAGAATTTGCTTTTTTTTTAATTCTCTGATTACCAGGATTAAGCATGTTTGCTATGTAAGAAGCAGAAGAGTATAGGATAAAACCAAAATCAAACAAGAAATAAAAAGTTGTACTTGCTTAAGATTTTATTTTTTTTTTGAAGCAGTAATTGAAAATTGATTACAAAAATACGAAAAACTTAAATTAACAAAAATTTCTTTGATTTTAATTTTGAAAATAAAAACAAAGTATGAAATAAAAGACCTTTTTGATGTTAAAATTTTAAGGTAATTTCAATATTACAGGAACTCTAATACTAATGTAAACCGAAATAAATTAAATATTAAAAATAACGCAATTACACAAGGATTAAAATATTTTTAAAGAAAATTTTAAGGAATAATTTAAAAGTGAACGTAATTTTGGTTAAATAAGTAAGAAAATTTTGTAAAATTAATCATATTTTGGTATTGGTGGTATTAAGTAACTATATTTTTAATTGAAGTTTTTTCGGTTGAAGGACAGGTGCCATAACTGCTGATCAGATTAATCGCCATGGCGCTGTATAGAATAGTCATCTTGTAATATTAATTGTTTGTTCATTTTGCATCTAGTTAACACTTTTGTTAATATTTTATTATTGAATGTTTTTGTTTTAAATTGCTACATACTGCCATTCACTATTTAATTCCTCCATGTATTATGTAAATTACCAGAGATGGAGAAAGTTCCAGATCAAACAACACTAAATTTTAATTTCATAAAAAATTTTCCTGTTGTTCCAGTTGTTGATATACAAAATAAGCTAGGTTTTTTCTAAAATTTTGGAAGTAGTGACACAATGAAGCAATATTCGAACTTCCGGTCACATATAGTATTATTATGAGAATAAATTACACAGATCTACACAAAATAGCTCAAAGTTTTATATTTGAATCTTTAATTAAATGAATTTATTATTATAATCCACATTATAGCTGTAATAATCTAATGAGGAATGATTTAAATTTTATGAATTTTTTTAAAAAAACAATTAAAATTAATAGGTACAAAATATAATTATTTAAATATTATTTTTAAAAAATTTACCGTAGTTTTGGTTGATAACTAAAGAAAAAAAAACCTCATAATTATTGTATTCAATGAATTTTACAATTATTACAAAATTCATTGAATAATTTGTTTTTTTTTTTTGTTTATTTTTAAAATTCTGTTGTAATAAATCCTTCCCATATTCTATTGTGTGATAAATTTTTTAAATTAATTCAACTGAATGGCTTTGTATTTTTTTTTTTATAAATAATTTACGTAAAATTAAATGGCTCTTTTTTTTTATTATCGTAATTGAAAATTTATACCAGACATACACCTAAAAATTTGAATTAAAATTACTAAAATTTGACCACATAAAATAAAATTCATTTTGAGCACATTTCCAATTAAATTTGAATAAAAAAAATGTATTTATAAATGTTTGCAATGCTTCTAAACCCTTTAAAATAAAAAGGTGAAATTTTATGAGCAAGTGTATTATATTATTGAAGTTATTGAAATTTCTTTGAAAAAGAGACTTGACACTATTCTCTCCCTTCTAAAATACATTATTTCTTGTAAGTCCTTAAAATTAATAATTTGATTGAGAATGTACTTAATATTTTCGAAACCACGTGAACATTGCTTAAATTATACAAATACAAAAAACAGAGTTCTAGTGGTAAACATCTAGTGGTAGTGGTGTTAGTTGTTTTCATCTTTTAGTGGTAAAGTAGTTTTATTATAGATATTTCTGTAATGCAAAAAAAGTAATGGTAAAATTTCTTATTATCAGAAAATTTGTATAACTAAATACCTACCTACTTTAAAAAACTCAAATTATTTAAAAATTTTCAAATTAAATTGTTAAAGATTTTTCTAGCTTTTACCATTCATAATGGTATGCAATAATTTTTAAAACAATGCTATTAACGATTCAACATCATTTACAATAAAACGACTTTAAAAGTAAGGTAGAACATTTTCATTTTGGAAATTTGCTATTTTAAAAAACCACAGATTTGATCAAAATTATTATTTTTTTTGTTTTGGACGAAACCTCATATAATATTTTATCATTATTATTATTTTATATTTAATCAGAATCAAATTTTTCAAATGAAATACTCAAAATAAATTTGTTATTATTAATAAATTTAGAATATGATGGAAAAATATTTATTTTTAATTGTTCTGTTTTACGATTTTTTATATATTAAATGTTTAAATGTGGTTTCTTTTTAGCCAATAGGAAAATTGACAAATATTCTGTAATTATAAGCTGGTAATTTCCATTTTTGAGTTTCCATTTTCCAATAAAATAATTTTATATTAGAATAGAGGAACATAGTAATAATGGTCTCTATGGAAAGCTTTCAAACAATCTGAACGTTTTCCTTAATTAAAATTTTAAATTTATTTTTAAAGTGACTAACACAATTACAATGTGATATATTTGATTTCCATACACAATTCATTATAAGAACTATAATATAATTATTATATTGCAGAATTTTAAAATATTAAATTGGTTATACGAGTAGTTTGCATTTTGCATTTTATTTCCATATTTTGTATATACCTTACATTTACCACCTTTCGATCAAGAAAATAAAAAAAAAAACACATGAATGCATTCAAATTACAATTTTGTGAATTTGTTTTTCCACACAATATTTTAACAACAGTAAAAAAACAGCTGAAAAGTAAGGAAAAAAATGAATAATAAATTGCATATAAATTATTTTTTAGTTTAGTTTTTGCATATTTATCTGCGCGTCACTTTAGTAAATATGAATACATGAATAAAATTATGCGGAAATTAGTCAGTTTTAAAAGCACGTTTACGTTTTTTGTTATACAAAAATACTATCGATTAGTATTTTAAACGAATTTTATTTAATTAATTTAATTATATTCAAAAATTTGTTTGCGCTTCTGGGCTTCCAACACACAAAAATAAATGAAATTATTACTAGCAAACAACAATTTCAATTTAAGAACCGCTTACACTTTGCTTGTATGATTGTAAAGGTGAAAAATTTTAGCCGAAATAATTTTACAATAAGAAATTTTATTTAAAGTAGAAGATTAAGAAAAAATATTCCAGTCAAAATTTATAAAAACCGGATATGGTCTAGAATTGGTCAGAAATCACATTCCATAAGATTTTTCTCTTTCATATTTTAGAATTATATTATTAGTGCTCACAATATTTTCTGAATATATTAGTAGAATAATTTCTTTCATGATAATACTTCAGTATATTAGTAAGTTATAACTGCTTAATGTATTAGAAGTTTCACTCCTAATTTCATCTCATTTATATTAATTATTATTATTACTCTCTCTTTGACTTATAGCTGAAAGAGCGTTATTATAAATTATGTTTTAAAGTTTAGCTGCTCGGTAGAATGCAAGCATTATCAGTCAACATATACGTTATGCCGTTACATAATAGTTACATAATATTATTTATGCTAGAATATTTGGTTTTATTCAAATGATAAGCTCCAAAGTCAACATGGTGAATGTATGCAAATCTATATGTTTCCAATAATATGACTTTATCAATTTTTGAATACAATATCAACTATTGCCCTATAATTTACCTCTATATAAATTGAAGAATCAACAAAATAAAAATACAAAGAAAAAAATCAAAAAAAAATTCAAAAAATGGAAAAATCGAACCAGTTATGTTTTCTTTGCTTTTGACATAATTCAAAAATAAAATGAAGCAAATGTCATTTTAGCAGATATCTTCAACATGTCAAAATAATCCTTTTTCAAAATCACTGGAAAAAAAAAACATTATTTTTTTACCCCACTAATATTTTTTGTGCTAAAGTGAAGAAAAAAAGGTTTACATTAGTTTCAGAAAATAAAAGAGAAAACAAGAGAGGAACCGAACAGAATGTGGCATGAGCACCACATTATATAGGAAACAAAATGTGAAAACAAAATAAATTTGCTTTTTTTTTTCTGTTATTTGCAAAACATGGTCGATATTTGAATTGTAAATTTTTACTAAATTTTCACAAAAAAAAAAACAAAACAAACAAAAAGAAAAGCTAACAGAACAAAATATAAGGATAAAAAAAAAACTTTCCTTTCCTTTTATTCAAATAAAGGGTGCTGAATGATAATAAATGTCAGTTGTTGTCAAAAAAAAAAAATTTTTAACAACCTGTTATACTTACTAATATTCATTTGTTTACACAAATTGGTAGAGTATAGGCATATCTATATATAGGTATATGACTGTGATTGCTCGGAATAAAACAAAAATACATTGAAGTTGGTTCGTTTTTTTATTGATAAAAAAAATTTTCGTTTTTCTTTTTCTACTTTTTGATTTGCATGTTTAAAGAAATTCTTTTTTTAACTTATTCCCTTTTTTTTACCAAGTATGTAAGTGTAAGTATGGTCTTCGTATCGAATTACATAGACCAACCAATTTCTTTCAATTGCAGCGCCACAAAACCATCTATTTAGAATAAATAAGCTTTTCACGCAGATCGAATAGCAAAAGTTAAACTTTTAACCATTACTGTGTACTATGTCAACATTTGGTTACCGATAAAATCCGAGATTGAAAATACAAAAATTTCTCAAAAATTCATGTTAGAAATAAAACTTTTGTCATTTGGGCGAAGTAATAAATTTTTCTAACGAAATTGAGTCTCACAAACTAAATATTTGCTAATTTCATATATTTCTTAGTGCCTATGCGAGACAGTAAAGAATGAGTTACTTGTTTTGAAATGGCACTTATTTTCGAAAAAAAAACCACTGTCTTCCAAAGATATACAGGCTGATTTAGTAATCAGCAATATAACATATACCACCATAACTTATAGCATCAAAAATGAGTAAAATTTATGTTAAATCTCAACGGTTTCCGAGGTACATGGATTTTAAAGAATTTTCACGAAATTTCTAATTGATCAAATTTTTTCCGATTATAATTTTCCTTTCGAAAAAAAATAGATCCTTCAAATAAACCACTTTTTAAAAAGGCTAGTACAGGGTTTGAAAGAAACATATTTAGAATCTCATACAAAATTAGAAAACTTTTTTTTAAACCTTTCAAACATAATTCTGAAAATATATACAATTTGTGCGGTAATATGCTGGCCACATCACATTTTTCATTATTACTTTATAAAATATATAGAAAATTTCCGTAAATACACGAAAAAATTAATTTAAGCAAATATTAAATTATTATTTAAATTATTAAAATAATCGATTAAATAATGTGTACTTTGTTAATATTGTATTAAAGAAAAATATGGAAGAGGTATTCATAAATTATAAATGGCAACTTTGTAAAGTAAACTGAAATTTAATTATATATTTTTTTTTGAGTAATTTTTCGAAATGTAAAACTTCTAATAATCGTAAAGTTTTATTGTCTTGTTTTGTACAATTTACATATTATTACAAATCGTATGAAAAATATCCTTTTCGAATAAAAAAAAAAAAAAATTTATTCAATTCGTAATTTATAAGCAAACCAAATTTCGTATTTATATTGTATATAATACATTTACTCAATACCAACTGTTATACTGGCATGTTAGAGCTGTAATCGTATAAGTATTCATATTTTTATTCATAATTGTACAAACATTCGTGCAAAATTTTTTAAGTGTAATATTTTCAAACTACAACAATATATTAAAATTTTTTATTAATATGAAAGGACATTATTATTTTTATTATTACGAGTATTAAAGTTAAATTAAAAATCGGTTTTAACAAAAAAAATGTGGTTGTTTTGATAAAATTTTTTTTTTTTTTTTGCAAAATAAATATTCTCTTTTAGTAATTGCTTGAATGCGCATTATTAAAATAAATAATGGATAATGTATTTTATTTGTAATATCGCATTATGTACACGTAACAATTTTATATAATAATTTTCATTAAATGTTTTCAAAATTATTAATAACGAGAAAAAAAATAGAGTTGACCTTGTCAACTCTGTGATACCCGTACGAATTTGTTATCCTATGTGCATATAAAGATGCCATAACTGACTAAGGGACACATTAATTTATGCAAAATTTCAATACTGTCTGTTTTTCAAAATACTGTGTGTGCCAAACTACTATTTAAGTTGTATGGCAGCTACCAGAAAAAGCTAAGAAATTTTAACAAATTTTATCAAAAACATTGGCCCTAGTAATATATTCGCTTGTGTGAAATTTTAATACCATAGCTTTTATAGTTTCTGAGATATAGCCAAATAACTTTTGAAGTTGTATGGCAGGTACCAGAAGGAACCAAGTAATTTCAACGACTTTCATGAAACACATTGGCCCTACTAATATATTCATTTGTGTGAAATTTCAATACCACAGCTTTTACAGTTTCTGAGATATAGCCAAATAACTTTTGAAGCTGTATGGCAGGTACCAGAAGGAGCCAAGTAATTTCAACGACTTTTATCATACACATTGGCCCTACTAATATATTCGTTTGTGTGAAATTTCAATACCACAACTTTTATAGTTTCTGAGATATAGCCAAATAAATTTTGAAGTTGTATGGCAGCTACCCGAACCGGTACCCCGATCATGTCCAATTTAAATAGGGTTCTGGCACTTACTACAATAAATCATTTGTGAAAATTTGGGGAACTTAGCTCAATTAGTTTTTGAGTTATCGTGGAGACGGACGGACGGACGGACGGACAGACAAAGCTAAATCAACTCAGAATTTGACGCTGATCAAAAACATACATTTGAGTCTATATCTAAGACCGTTATTTCTTAGCGTTACAAACGGTAAGGCAAATTTAGTATACCCTTCGAACATACGTTCGTACGGGTATAATAATTGTGTATTATAAAATGTTTTTTAAGTGTAATCTGCATTTAGATATTTTGTATATAATATTTTTTAATTGAAATTTTTTTTTTATAAATTGCATATTTTTTATGTACAGTAAAATAAAGATGTGCAACACAGGAACTTCAAAAGAACATCAGTTCGGAATGATATAAAATCAAAGGAAGGTAGATGATATAAAATCAAAGAAGGTAGTGAGGTAGATGACAAATACAATCTGACCAGAGGAGCTAAGAAGCAAAGTGGCCTAATCAACACTTTCAAAAGTTTTGGCACAATATGTGGTTTAGGCCACCATTGCACTGGAAAAAATTAAATTTTCGGTTTAGAGCAAAAAAAATAATGTACTCGTAATATAGGTGTAATATTTGACTTCTTTGTCGATAAAATTAAATTTGGGAACTAATTTTGTATACATTTCTAACGAAGAAGCAAAAATTTTGGGAGTGAGAGTAAGGCAACTTTGCTTCTGAACCCCTGATCCCGTGAGTCAAATTCTAAATCTATTAAATTAATTTAAGTAAATTGAGACGCTAAATAGAAACAAATAAATTTGTATTAACTGGACAGTCAATTCTAGTACCGCTGTTTCACCTATTGTTCGTTTATAGTTTCCATGTTGCGTTGTATTCTTAAAGCTTCCACAAAGCAACTGATTTTCATGAATAAAATTCAGCTCTATTATGAGCTGATATGAGAAAAAATGGTGAGCCAAATATTAAAAAAAAAAAGATATTCATTTAAAATTTGTTGCTTGTATTATCCAAAACTTGCGTACATGGTATACCCAAAGATTTTTGTTTGCTGACCACCACATTTGCACAATTTTTTTTTTGTTCCATTTCGATTTAAATTTTAAATTTTTTTCGCAAATAACATTTTTTTTTTTTTCTCTCCATAATCGCCTTTGTAATACTTTTTAAGCGTGTAATGATTGTAAAATTAATTTTCTTTTATTTTTAAGCGGTTTTTATTTTATATTTTTTTTTTCTTTCTATAATATTTTTCACTTTAGTTATGTTTAAAATATAAGGAAATGTGATAAAAAAAAATTTTAATTTTTTTTTTTTTAACATAGGAAAGATACAAAATGGAACTTTTGCGACATAAACCTGACAGGAAACATTACAAAAAAATAAGAAAAATTTTAAGGGATAATATTAAGAAAACAACAAAAAGATTCAGAAATAAAATTACAATTATTATTTTATGAAAATTAATAGAAAAAAAAAAGTCCAAATTGGGTCATCATTTGGCTGAGAACGTAGGTACATGTGCAACTACAAATAAATACAAAATGCGATATTATTTCTATAACCGTACATGTGAAGCTTATCTCCTATGACTGTGTTTATTGTAAGTATTTATTATTTTATGAGAAAAAAAAAATAATTTAAAATCTTTGATAACAAGAACAAAAAAATTGGTTATCCAATCAAGAGATTATAAACAATAATTACCAGTTTGAACATTTTGTACTTTCCATTACCATTTTTTAGTTGACATTCAATTGTATTTTTGTTTAAGATATTTTGGTATAGTTTCTTGAAAATCTATATGGTTATTAAAATTAAACTGTTATAAGACAGGCTAATATCTCAGTTATTTATTCAATTTAAGAGCATTTAACGACTAAAATGTTAACTAATTAAAGGTTCTTCTAACCGTAAAAATTACATCTCAATTTTAATAGAAGAGATTTTTTTCCCAAACACTTTCGCATTTTGAATTTTCAGGTGTAATATTTTGCAAGTTAATTTATATTTGATTAATTTAAACAACAGTGATTTTAAAAAATGAAATTTTCATATTAGCTAACAGGTGTATTACAAAAAATAACAGGTGAATAACAGTTGGATTATAAAGAATATAATAGAAATGTCGTAAAAAAATTTCGCTACATTCGATTCAAATTCAAATTAAATGGTAATTAACTTACTCAACCATACGATATTCAAGATAATATTATTTATAAAAATTATTTTACGTTAAGATACTATTTTCCAAACATTATTCTAGTTACTAATACAAAAGTTATAAAATTTCTTATATTGGGTATTCAATTTACATAATTATAACCATGTCTAGATACCAAAAAAAAAATTTATAAATTACAAACAAAGCAATACTTTTAAATTCATTTAATTTAACACAACAAATCAATTAATTTTAATTTAAAAACATAAAACAAGAAAATTCCTAATAATATAAATTAATTTTAAATTAAAGCAAATGTGAATTTATTATTTTTCATATTCGAAATTATTGTTGCAATATTTTTTCCAAAATTACTAAAATAATCTTGAAATATTAAACAAAATGTATAAGAATTTTTAAAATGTAACAAAATGTAATCGCATTTGTAATGCAGATTTAAAATTCAATATATACACACATTACGTATATATATACATAACACATAGTATAATATGTACGTACTTATCTTATAAAACATCGTTGTCATTTTTTAGAGGATGCAATAAAGTTTTTTCATATTAAAAATTTCACATTGTTTTAAAATACAGTATTTATTCTTATTACATTTTATACTATAAAATATACAAATGTATGTTTTGATTTTAGTTAGATATTTTGGAGCAGCAATTGGGTAATGAACACATGATTATGTAACAGATCTAGTATACTGAATATTACAATTGAAGTGAATTTTTTCAAAAATTTTTTCTAATTTCGAACAAATTATTAAAAGTGGCACTCTGAAAGCTTTTACTTCAATTAACGAATGCTTCGAATTAGTAATTTGAATAAAAAACACAGTTACTGAGCAGAAATTGCAGGAGATAATATATTACCAATATAAACTTTGACAACCGCTTGACTGCATTATTTTGGGTACAGCACTTAACGTAAAATTGAGCTCATTTTATAAGAAAGTACATTATATGAAGACAATAATTTGGCAGATGAAGTAATAGTAATTCTACAGTTTGTACTTGACAGCTTGGAAAGGACATTAAGTAGTATTTCAAATGGTATTCCTAACATATCAACGCTAAAATCCAATTATTGGGCGAAAAATGATCTATTCTATCAACACTTTATTAACAAAATGTATTCTGCATCAAAGTTCTTTAATTCAAATTTTTTAGATGAATTTATTTTAGGTACTTTGTCAGAAAATCAGACCATTATTTCTACATTATCTTCTCATGTACATATTAAAATTAAACTATAAGGGAAAAGGATTTGTAATGAAACAGATAGAAGGGAAAATAAAGTAAAATTGAGAAAAAAAAAAGAAATAAGTACAAAACATTTTTTTTTTCATTATATAATTCAAAAGAAGATTTTCTTTCTTTTCAATAAATTGCAAAAAAATAAAACAATTCTGAGATAATTTCCTTAAAAATGAGAGAAAATTTTAGATTATTTTGCACCTGCACATTTCAATGTAATTATAATTTTTGTAGTTAAAATTTATTTTCATTATACTACTATGCAAGAATTTTATGCAATTTTTTTCCCCCTACTTTCTTTAGATAAGTATTTCCGCGATTCTTTACTTAGTTTTTGTTTTTTTGTTCTTTTCAGTTACTCTGCATATTGCTTAACAATATCATTCTTATTTTGTTCTTTTATTTTGTATAGAATGAAGCAACAAAAAAAATAATTTTCGCATTTTTCGGATTGATAATAAAAAAAACGAAAAATATCAAAATGGAATGGAAGACAATGGAAATAAATACAGTTATCTCAAACTGCCGTCTAAAAATGTAGAATAATAAAAACAATAGAAAATATAACTGCAAAACAGGATAAATTTATCTTTAAGCAAAAAAAAAAAATAATTCTCTTATTTTTTCTTGTCTCCAATTTTATTTTGTTCCAAAATTTAAATTCTCATTATTTACTTAAATGACTACACTTTTTCATATAGAAAATTTATATATCAATTGTGTGTGTGTGTATTTTTCAAAAGTAAAATACTTCTTAAATAAAGAAGAAATAATAAAATAATGAAGAGGAAAATTTAAGAACTTTTATAATATATTTTTATGCAATTTATCTATAAGACATTAATCCTTATTCTTCAGATACAATGAAAATACAATAGATATGTAATATTTTAGTATAGCAGATTACAGAGTTTTCAGATTTGTACAATGTGTATTATACAAAATATAATGAATCAATGACTTAAAATAAGGAATCTATATGAAGCTACTTTGACAACACAAAAATTGTGTTAGATTTTTCACCTTTACTTAAATTATTTGAATAAAAAATTTAATAAAATAATAAAAATTTTGCATACATTTGGGAGCAGGAATATTTTTCGTATAGCTGTAAAGTACATCCTATGATTCCAAAATTGTTTTAAAAAACTAACGAAATGTTTCACAAAATTTTATAGGTCAATAAAAGTGAATAGTAGTGTGCAGTAGTTATAACATCCTAAATTTTGACTTATGCAATCGAAACAAGTCAAAATATTTCAACATTAAATGAATAGAAACAAGTTTGATTTAAAGAGAAGTTAAAAATATCAATCTCCAGTCTCATTATAAAAATATTTAATTATATTTTTCATTATTAAAAAAATTTATTAGATTTTGTGTAAATAGTGTAGGATTATTTACATTTTATATGCCAATATTTAGTTTTTTGCGTTTTATATGAAAATATTGAGTTTTTTACGTTTTAAATGAAAAATATGAAGTTTCTTACTTTTTAAATGAAAAATATTGAGTTTTTTACGTTTAAAAAGGAAAATATCGAGTTTTTTTACGTTTTAAATGAAAAATATCGAGTTTTCTACGTTTTTTATATGAGAACAAAGAGTTTTTTACTTTTTATATGAAAATATTGAGTTTTTTACTTTTTAAATGAAAAATATTGATTTTTTTACGTTTTAAATGAAAAATATTGAGTTTTTCACGTTTTATATGAAAATGTTGAGTTGTTTACGTTTTATATGAACACATTGAGTTTTTTACGTTTTAAATGAAAACTATCGATTTTTTTACGTTTTCTATGAAAACATTGCGTTTTTTACGTTTTAAATGAAAAATATTGAGTCTTTTACGTTTTCTATGAAAACATGGAGTTTTTTACATTTTTATATGAGAATAATAAGTTTTTTTACCTTTTATATGAAAATATTGAGTTTTCTACGTTTTAAATAAAAAATATTGAGTTTTTTACCTTCTAAATGAAAAATATCGAGTTTTTTACGTTTTAAATGAAAAATATCGAGTTTTTTACGTTTTCTATGAAAATATGGAGTTTTTTACGTTTTTATATGAGAATAATGAGTTTTTTTACCTTTTATATGAAAATATTGAGTTTTCTACGTTTTAAATAAAAAATATTGAGTTTTTTACGTTTTAAATGAAAAATATTGAGTTTTTTACGTTTAAAATAGAAAATATAGAGTTTTTTTACGTTTTAAATGAAAAATATCGAGTTTTTTTACGTTTTAAATAAAAAATATCGAGTTTTTTACGTTTTCTATGAAAACATTGAGTTTTTTACGTTTTATATGAAAACATGAAGTTTTTTACATTTTAAATGAAAAATATTGAATTTTTTAATTTTTGTATAAACAATATTGGTCTGATTAGGATTTTTAAAAAATTGCTGACGTTTTTATGTTTTAAATGAACAATATTGTGTATTTTTGCAGTTGGAGAAGAAACCAAAATGTGTAATGTGTGTATCATGGCAAAAGTTTAAATTTTAATTTGAAATTATAATTAATTTATGCCTTCTAACGGTATTTATATAATATCTTCATAGTGTTTATACAATTTATAAATAGGTACAATAGGTACAAATTTAGAATATCAAAACTTTTCGGTTTTTGAATTCCCCGAAAGTTCTAAATTATGCAATTATTCTGTAAGATCAATCAAAGCATCGAAAAAGTTTTACGTGCGTTATTCAATTATAAAATTCAAATATAAAGAAATTTATATCTAGAAAATTCAATTACAATATAACAAATTTTTAAACACAATATTATGTACGAATAAATTAATTTAATATAGACATTAATCTTACATATAAATCCAAAGAAATTTTATGTAACAGCAATCTTTACATGTGCATATTGTGTGTAATAATATGCATCAATTGAGAAATATTTCACAAAGACAAATTCTTTTTATTTCCCCTAAATTTCCATACACTGTTGAGGATTACAAGAATATTTTTCATTGTAAGAAAATATTGTACCAATTTAATTTATTTTGTATTGAATTTTCGTTCGTTCATTCGTAGCATTGCACTTTATAATGAAAGATAATAATATTTTATATAATATAACTTGAATATACAATGTAATAATAAGCCATCAATGTAAGTTATATACATAATATAAATTATATATAAGAGAGATTATTATCATGAAGAATTTTTCACTCTTTGAAAAATGAGATTTATGTAATATATTATATAGAAGAGAAATTTTATTTAAGAAGCAGTTTAATCGAATAAAATATAACTTTAAGCAAATATTGTAAATAGACCCGAAGAAGAGGTACAGATGAAATTTTGGGAATACATTCTGTTTTATTTTAGTACGGAACTTTAACGGAATTCCATTGTAAAAATATGATTCCAATAGAAATTCAAATATTTTCACCATTATTACTTTAACGAATTGAAACTTTTTTTATATAGGAAGATTGTCGAAATAAGCGATTGTGCAGTTATAAACTTTAATGTCTAATACAATAGAACTTTCACAATTTTAATCATTCAACCAGTTATTTTTGGGAATTATTCAAAGTATAAAAGACTTAAACTATGTGGAGCTCAACAAATTCTATCCCTACTACGAGTAGCTATTTATAGAACAATCCGGAATTTCCGTCATATTTGAAGTAATTCAGTTGAAACTATTGGTATACACTTATGGTAATATATATACATATACATTTACAATAAAATTAATATGCAATAACATTCAATCTATTTATTTATCATATAAGCATATCATGTTTTCTTATTTTCTTAAGAAAGTCAGAAAGAAGGACTTTTAAAAATTCACTAACTCTTAACTTTTCTATGTTTTGTATATTCGCTTATCATTTTAATTTTAAGGATATATTGTTTAAGGGAATAAGCAAGAAATAAAAAATTTACTAGATTTTTCTTCTTATATTCTTTACAATGGAACGATATAAAGACTTTCACAGAAATTAAAGTGTGACATGATTGGATTAAATTGAATGTTATTTTAAATAAAAAATAGAAGGAATAATAATAAATGCATTTAAAACTGTATTAAAAATTTAAAATGAAAAAAAAAAGAATAAAACAAAACTGATGTGAAAATTTCTGATTTAAGAAATAATGGAGACACAACGTCGCTATTTTATAAAAAATATTAAACGTTTTTTCTATGAGCTAAAAAAAATTCATTTATGTTCTTTATTATTATCTTTGAATAAGAAATAAAAAGAAAATATCAGAAAAAAATTTTGAACTCTTGAAATAAATTTATTTTACTTTGTAAGTGGAGAATTTATTTTTACTTAGCCATAGAGAAACACTGAGGAATTTTCTTTTGAAGATCGCATATCTTCGCCTTTCCAAGATAAGTAATGAAACAATAAAACAACTTTATTTCTGAATTTATAAATTACATTAATGCGATATTAAACTTTGTTTAATTTATTTTTATATATTTAGATTTTCAACAATTTTAAAACTTTTGTACATAAATCTGTTATACAATCATATGCCCATAGATAATAAATATGTCTGAATAAACGTAAAATTTTAGTCTTACATACTAACTTTAAAAAAAATTAACATTATTTCTTTATTTATTTCGTATATAGGTAATCTTCAAGCATAATGAAAGAATTAGTCCATAGACGAACAATAAATAATAGCGAATATTCATAAAATTTTCGTCCCCTTTCTGGAGTTCAATTTTTTCACTTATAAATTGGCAAATATGATGGCCGAAAGGCATTTTATCGGTGTCAAAATTATTTTAGAAAGTGAAAATTTAAACAAGAAATAATTATTTAGTTGTAATAAGATGTTACTAACCTATTGGTTTTTTTTTCATAAAGTAAAAAGTTGGTATTTCAACCTCTATTTTGATATTTGAGCAAAAATATTTTTCAAGAATAATTCCTCATGAGAGATAGAAAGAAAAACTAATAAATAAATGGGATTGTACACCTACATCTTACTTGAGACGTGCAGCACCTGAATAATATCAATGTAATTGTGTTTACGGCCAGAGGAAATGGCTTGTAATCAAATAGGGTTAATAACTTGATTATGAATAAATCACATTACTATGTCTTTTAATTAAAATTAATATTATAGAATATAACTACTTAAATTATAGAATATCATCACAGCAATGTTCACAAAATTTAAAATTTTTTTTTTTTAAATTTTCAAATTAAATTGCTTTTTTTTTTTTTTTCAAGTCAACAAATTTATTTATTTTCAATTTTCTTTTATAATAGTCACTCTAATTTCAAAAATTAATGTGTCTGCAATAAATATTTTTTAATAGCAATATTTATTTATGAATTTTTCATTATATATTTCGAAAAATACATAAACAACAAAGCATAAATAATAAATAATTTATATGAAATTTCAGTTTATGTTGTTGTTTTTTTTTTTATTGTATATTAAAGACTAAGGTATTAAGTGTATAATTTTTAAATCAATAAATTTTTCGTTTTAGAATTAGTAAACAACTAGGTACGAGTATATACTTCCTATGAATCATTTTTTATAATACACTCAAATATAATTTAATAATAATAATAATAAACCAAGAAAATTATAATTTATTTGTGGGAAAAAATATTGCAGTAGGACAAGGATTAAAGTTTAATAATCTTGAATTCTTCGAAAATTTACAAGAAATATTACAACTATTCTGAACTTGAATGAATTTGAAATTTGAATTTAAGAAACTAAGTTAAAATTATTATCGAATAAGCTATGGCTTACTGTTATATTGGTATATAATGCCTTATATATGTATTTATCAGGCCATCAAGCTCAGAGAACAAATCAAAAATAAATTCCAAATTTATATGGAGTTTAAATGGAAGGGGTATCGGAAATTATTTGTGTGAAGAAAATTGATCAATATTTTTGGCTCTACTGATTCTACATAATTTTCGCAATTTAAAATTTAAATTTAAAAAAAAAAATCAATTGATAAATTCTATCTGAAAAATGCAATTAAAAAAAAATATTGCAATTTTTAGCGCAGACAACCTTTATTGTCTTCTAAATGGAAGGGTATTGAATTACAGAGTAAAGTTTTTGAAAAAAAAAATTTAATTTTAAAAGAAATTGAGAAAAAAATCAGAAAAATAATTATCATAGTCCAGGTGGCTTTAAAAGTCATTACAAATAAAGTAAGAGTCACAAAGAACACTCAAAAATTTCACGAAGCAAAAAAAAAAAAAAAATATTTCATTTGGAATACTTCGAAAACATTAAGCATTAAGAATATTGTTTTTGTAATTTTTTTTGTGATTCAAAATTTCGGAAAATAATTTCAACTTGGTGGCCATATAGATATGTATGGCATTATTGGTATAAATAATTATAAGTCAATGAAAATTTGAAAGTAAGGAGAGTTTATTGTTATACTAAATTCAAATCTTTTGAATATTCCAGTTATACGGGTATATCTATAAACTATTCTAGCTCATGTCTAATAAATTAATAAAGTGATATATTTAATTTATAATTTTTAATATATATTTACTCTTAATATTAAATATAGATTGTATAGTTTACAAAATCAATTAAAATATATAATAATGAGTAAAACTCTTTCTATGTAATATTAACTACAAATATTCACCATACTTTTATATTATTTAAATAAATAAATTCTCTTATTACATAAATATAATTTTAATTTATCAACCATTTGTTGTGCTAAAGACTATTACAAATTAGAATAAGTATATACCATACATTAAATATTCATTATATCGTATACATTATATGAAATTATGCATTAATTATGTAATATTTTTTCCACTTTATTTTATTTATGTTAACATTTATTTTCATATTATATGAGTCCTTTGATTAATTTCTATTGTTATACACTTAAAACACTGTTTTATATCAGAACCAAAAATATATTTCTCTCTAATAGAAAACGATGCCTCCAAAGAGGAATATGTTAAAAAATTTATATAGTATAAATAAAAATACTTTCGAGGATTTTGTAATAATTTATTTAAGATTTCGAAATATAAACTGTAATAATATTTACAAACTGTAGATCATTGAAAATTTCAATCTATAATAATATGTTTGATTTATTTTAATTCATTCAGCGGATGGTCTGTTTATAATATCATCACATAATCTTCCTACATAATTATTATATTTGATATTTCCTTAAATATCATTTAAAATTTTTATTTCTTACAAATTATATTGACAATAATATGATCACGGTATAACAAAATTTCTTCTATCATTTACCAGAATATTTATCAGGGGTGTTGAATTAAAATTCATTCTTATAAATAAATAACAAAGTGTTTATATAACAATGACCAAAAAAACAAAAAAAAACAGGACTTTACTATTATATAATTTAATATTCTACTGATGATATTTTGTTAGGCAATAATACTATTTTAATATTAAAATATCCTGTATGTATAACAATGAAAATACAAAAATAATGAGATGGGAAAAGTACACAGTGCATATTTTGATATACATTATCTATATAATTAAATATATTATGTTTATACATAATTATTATATTCATAATATCTATTTTTACATAGAATTTACATAATATTATATAGGTACAATGTGGTTAAACGAATTTGTAATCGTATCATTGTAGTTATATTTTTGTGCCATCTGAAACAGAAAATATGAATGCTAGATAATGCTATAAACTGGTTGTTTCATAAACCTCTTCTTGTTTTAATTATAATTTTTTATATATTACAATAGTTGTGCTTATATATTATAACATAGATAATATTAATTTCATTAATATTAAAAATTTCGCATTATTATTAAATTGAAAATTTTATTATTTTTCATGTTAGATTAAGGATTCTTCTTCAAATTATTATTTTATAGTGTCCTTTCTTTTTTAAAACATTCTTTATGAAAAATATTTCGTAATTCTAAAATATTTTGATCTAGTCGGCAAATTATGCAATTTCGGATTTTGAAAATGTTTTTAAGTATTTGAAGATTTCACCAGAAGAATGGTTTCCATTATTTGTTTTACAAAAAGTAATAACGAGAAATAATGCCCCATCTATTTGCCATTTGATCACCAATTAGTGCGTATTTATATAAAATCGATTTAATTTGGATTAAATGCTGTATATTACTCTAATATTTTTATTACTGTATGTATATATTATCGAAGTTATATAACAACGTTCACCAGCCTATCAAATACAACATAATTAAATTGATTAGTATTTGTTTACCTACATTGTTACTATACCAAGAGATTATATGCATGACCATAGCGATTTGAATAATATCTACATCCTTCTGAGTAAAATGTACAACAATATTAAACTATATTGAAACACATAATAAATGGCGTCTGAAATAATTTTTTTTCATGAAAAATTTAAAATGGTTTTGTATCCATTATACGAGTATAATATAAAATTATAGTAATTTAGAATTACTGTATAATTGGCTTTTACCAAAATGTTATGGTTAATCACTAACTTAATAATATTTTTTTTCTATTTAACACTATGCAAGTATTATAAAATATGGTATGAAAATATAAAAACAGATCAAGGACAAAATACTATATAGGTTTTATTTTTATCATTTTAATTTTGATCTATCAGTAGCAGACTGTATAATATGTACGCTCTTCAGGCATTAAAACCAAAAGATGAAAATATAATAATGTTGAATATTTTTTTTAGGTTATGATAATAACATTCAGGTTATTGCATTAAAATCTACATTATCATATATATGGTTTATGTAATAGACATTTCGAAATTTTTATATTAAGATTGGTTTTCTCATTTGAAGATTTTTAAATATAATATTGTGTAAAAAGAGTATTTCTACTAAAATGTAGAATAAATAAACATTAAATATGAAAGTGAAAAGAAAATATTCAATATTACATTTAACATTATTCACAAGTAGGAGCGGGGCATAAGTAAATAAAAATGTTGGTATGAAATGTTGAAAAATCAAAATCTATTAGATCTCTTCCAGAATAACTTTTAGGGTATTGGCCCTACAGTGCCTAGTCAGAATCAATTTTTGTATAAAAGAATTTTTTTATTGAATAACAGACATAGGCTTATTTAGTGTTTTAAGAAAAAATTACAATGAAATTACTTACTGAATATAGAAATTTTAAATGTCAACCAAAAATAAATATTTTTGTTTTTAATTAAAATTCGACACTCACCTGAAAAGAAAATTGAAAAGAAAATTAGTAAAATTGTTATTATTCTTGATTTATATATAGAAATCTGATTTAAGGCTAAAATATTTTATGAATAATTAAGAATTTTTTAAGCTATAGGAAAATTTTAATTCATATAAGGGTTCTAACACATATTTTATATATAGTTGCAGTTCACCTTTACCACCGTGTAAGAATATATTATTACCCTCCCCCATGAGTGTTGATATTCCTAAAATACGACCTCCTGGAATCTAAGACCCTAATACAAGTCGAAATCACCTCCGAGACTATTGAATTCCTCGAAATTTCCCATCCCTTGCGGCTTAGGTACAACAATCTCTCAGAAAAATGCATTGAATTCTGTATCATTCTCTAGCTTTGCAAAACCGATGAGAGTTCTTAATTAATTTTTGCTTAACCCTAATGATGTTCTTAGAACACTTATGATTGAAAGGAATTGAGTGTTCTACCGAAGTCCTTGAAGATCTCTGGAGCTTTTATTAGAAATTTCAATTATTAAACATGTTTTCAATAGAATTGTAAAACAAAATTTAAAATTATTTTTAATCAATCACATACATTTTGATTTTACTAATACAGCAAATAAATTGAAAGTATCGACCTGAAATTTTTCAATATCATTATTTTTTTATTCTGCTAACCAGAAAGAACTTTCTTTTGAACAAAGGGTTAAAAAGAAAATAATTTTCATATCAGTTGTTATACAGACAAACTGGGAATTACAAAAAAAAAAAAAATGAAGAAAAAAATTTGTAGAAATTTCAATTGTTAAAATGCAATTTTATTCGCTTTCAGCACAATTGTGTCTTTTAAAAATTTATTGTTGCATTAAAATTAAGCAGAAAACATAGTACACAACAACAAAATATATGTGAATATTTTTTTAAATACTTTCAAGTCTCTTTTGTAAATTATAAGTAACAATTTCCAGCCTCTATTATATTCGAGCACTTTAACAACAAATATATACGAAGATGCCTACATTTTTATATAAAGAATATGTATACACATACATGAATATCGAATAGGGCTATAAATATTTGCGACAAGTAAAAAGAGGGCTAACAATAAGTAATAAATAAATATGCAAAAAAGAACATTGTTTTACTCTGTTTTTATATAAAAACTCGGAAAAAAAAAAGAGTGTACGCACCAGGAAAATTAATAAAAAAACGAGAAAAAAAAATTGAAAACTTTACTTTGAAAAGGACGAAAATTACACAGTCATTCAAAACTGTCAAGTATCTTTATGTACCATAAATATAAATAAATAAAGAACAAGAAATTAATTGCAAAATAAAAAAAAAATAAATGAATAAAAATAAAACAACAGCAATTTATAAAAAAAAAAAAACGAAAACAGGACATCATCCTTTATATTGTGTCCAAAGGAATGTCAGTAAAATTTGTTAGTGTGTGTGTCTGTGAATTTGTGAGTACTGTTTCAGTATCTTTAAATGCTTCACTTCAAACATTTTAATTGTTTGTTTTCTTCTTTTAGTTTTGCTTTTTAATGTATTTTGTTCGCGTTCTGTTCCTGTTCCTATTTTGCTTTCATATTTTTTTCATGTTTCATTTCAAACAGTTTAATGAAATATTGCTTTATTTAAAATTTTAAAGGGTTGTTGTTATCCATATATGAAAGATTCACCACATTTATACTGATTATTTTTATGTCAACTGATGCTAAATTGATGAGAGTTCTATATGCGTTCATATTACACTAACATGTTAACGCATATGCATGCCGTTTAATTTCAGACTCATTTTGTAAGAAACTTAAAAAGGAAGATAAAGTTAGATGCGTTTGTCGTAAGAGATCAAAGACTATCTAAATCAAAGACAATGTTAGTTTTTGCTTGATATTAAAAATGCGTACATTCTTAAGTAATTTCGTGTCAGCGCCTGCAAAAATATTTTTATTAAATTTTTTTTTTAAAATTGACTGCCATGCATGTTTCGAAAAGGGTGCAAGCATTTAAAAAAACGATAGTCTCAAAATTATAACATAAAACCATCAAACGTAGAGAATTTTAACTTATTTTTCAGTAGAAATTAAACGGCAACCCCTTATTATATGTGTTTATAACGCAATATTTTAGACTATATAGGTACAGTAATACCGGATGTATAACTGTAAGTTTTTTTCATGTTATTTTTTAATTTAATAAAAAAATAATAATACATACTTTCTAACAAACGCATATTTATACAAAAATTTTGAGTTGGTCAAATAACATTGGCAATATATCTATATGTACTTCAGTATCAAGTATCAGACTAAGTGGAAAATAAAAATTATATTATACACAAACTTGAACACAATATTTTCATTGTAATGTAATAATATATTTATACAAAAAATTATAGTAGAACAAATATAAAATAAAAAATTATTTTTAAAATATTTAAGAGAAATTTATTAAAAAAATAAATGGGAAGTTGTTCTCTACTTTTTACATTTAAAATATTTTTTAACAATTTAAATTAACTTGCGAATTTAATTTTTTTCAACCTCGTTTAAAATTTTTAATGGCCTTATACTTACTCCGTGCATCTGCTTTAAATCTTACGCATCATTAAAAAATTGTACAAATTTTTATATTTTAATGTACAAATGTTTTTTAAAATTGTTCAGATTTCATTAAAAATAATAATTTTATTAAAATTAGAAAACGGAAAACCTGTCGTCCTTTATTATTTAAGATGTAAATTTTAAAATTTCCCTAAAAGACTTTTATCTCTATTATTTGAGCCATAAAACGCATGAAGGAAACTTACAAATAAGTACAAAGCAATTTATTTGCTAAATAACTATGAAATCTTTGAATAATATGAAGTCTTTCAATCAAATTAGACTTTTATGTAATCTACTATAAGTGTAGCTTTTTTAACCATCCTCAATACGTTTGTCTCATTTTAAGTGGAAATTCCTTTATTTTAAAGATCTATACTATAATTATATATACAAGATAACCTAGAAAGAAAAATTAAAATGTGCATCATTTCATTTTTTCATTATTATTTTCATTTTCATAAAAAGAATTTCAGAAAATTATAAATCATTACAAAAAATTATAATGATTTATGGATAATATGATTTAATTCTGCATTAATAATAATGTTTATTATTCGGATATGAAACATATAAAAAAGATGCAGACCAAAAAAAAAAAATCCACAATATTAAAATTCTGATAATAACTCAATCAATAAAAAATTATTAAAATTTTTATTTAAAAATGTAATAAAATTTATTTAATTTAATATAAATACCATAAAACCTTTTATAAAATAACAGTCTCTTGTAATATTGAACGTGAGGGTGAAATTGTAAAGATAAAAAATTCACAAGTGAAATTGTGAGAATGAAGAAGTTTTCATATTTCTACAAAGGTAGTGTGATTAACTTTTAAATAATTTATAAAAATATTATGATTCTGAAGTGATTAACATTAGTCTTTAATGCATTCTGTCTTATATTTTTAGCTGGATTACATTTAATCTTGTACACGAGAAATTTAATTTACAAAATAACAATGAATAATTAAAATAAATCTGTTTAATGAAAATTATTTATTATCAAGTTACTCTATTTTACCGTGTTTGTCACAATTTCCATCTACTTACTCTTTATTTTCAAAAACACGTTGAATACATAAAATTTTTATAATATTTTAATTTTTTCAATTTCACACAATATGCTAATAGTTTCAAATCATTGTATCATCAGTAATAGTAGATTAATTGATTCAGCGGTGGCTCAAACAATTACAGAGCGCGAATCTTATTTACTGAGATTGAACTGTATTATGCTCATTATGTTCGTACTTCATTATTATATTTTCATTTCAAACGAAAAGAAAAAGAAATTAAATTGAAAATTAAATTTTATTTTATTCAAAATATTAATATCATCATAATGAGCATTCATTCATACTTTACTTTTTTAACATTAATATAAAAATATTATTAACATAATTAATATTTTTATTAATGAATCCTATTAATTTTAGATTAAAATAAATTTTCATGTACGCACCAGAGCCATTATCAGGAATTCAATATGAAGAATAAAATAAAAAAAAAAATGACCAATATTACGATTCATTTTCCATTGTACATCATTTAATTAATATAAAAATGAAGTAATTATTTTGTATAAAAATTAATAATACCAAATAAATTGAATTATTTATCTATTAATTTTTAATCTTCAAAAAGAAAAATATTTTCATTTAAAAATTTAATAATCATATTTTACCTATCAGTCTTTTTCATTCTTTCATTCATTTCCAGAAAAGAAAAAAAACTTTATAAAATGGTCAAATTTGCGTTCGTTAATTCATTATGTTTCATCGATTTATTGAATCAGGGATGGCTTAATCAATTACGGAACGCGAATTCAAATTAATTTTTTTGAGATGAAATTTTTCAGAAAGAAAATTTGAAAAGCGGAAACATACAGAATAGGTAAAACCTAAGGAAATTTTTGTCACGGCATTCCTTTAGTTAACATTAATCTGGACAAAAAAAAAAACATGTAAAATGAACAACAAGAAATTTAACAAAATAATTTTTAAAGACTGTGCTCTGATAGATGATTTCATATTCATTAAATAAACCGCAGTGTATTTCTATAATCCAGAACAATTGATTTTAAGACAATAATTGAGATTTAGTTTTTGAAATTTCAAAAATTTGAAACTATTAGAGAGATGATCATTCATATTTGTAAACAGATACGGTTGGTTAAAGTAGTACGCTTTCCAGGTTTTAAAACGCATATTTCTTAATTGCCAAGGTAAAATTACCTTAAGTGGCAATGACATAATTATTGAACTTGCCTGTCTACAACATGCAATAATATAGATTGCATTACAAATACATCGAAATACCACCAAAAACGAAAAACAAGAAGGATATTATGCAGTTATATTTTGTTGCTGAAGGACATTAAACTGATTGATACCATTAATTTTTTCATAATAATATATAGTAATACAAATTTTTCCAGCATAAATAAATTTAAAAATTATATTCATTTTTATTAAAATATTAAATAATCAAATTTTGCATATTAATAATTAATTAATTTAAAAATCAATTTTCATTTAAAATTAATTACACTTGTTAATAAAATTGAAGGCAGTTTGAATAATCATTGAATCATGTTGGTATAAAATGTATTGAATATGAAACTATGGAAACTATATTGAAATTTAATTTTTTACTATCTTTCCAAAATAAATTTCCAATTACCTACATATCTCTTATTTAGGAGCAAACTTTTATAACTGGTTGAAAATTTCATTGCTTACTAATAATTGAAAACAAATTAAAAAATTTGTTAAATATTTGCAATTTCGAATAATTTTGTATTGTGAATGTCTATTAGATTGCAAGATTGTTAATATTGATGACTAGTCTAGTTACTTTATAGTTCCAAGATTACTTCAGACTGCCCAAACTACTTAAGTAGGTGAAAGGAAAAAATTTTATTTTTATTCATTTTAGCCAAATATACATATTATTAGAAATAAAGTGGAGGAGGTAAATTCGGAGTTCAAAGGCTGAAGTTGTATAACAGATATTAAAAATGAAATTTTATAACAATAGTTTTGTTAAATAAGGTTTTCAGAACCAAAATGCTCTAACCATTACTCTCAAAATTTTTGCTTTTTTATTAATAATTTATATACAATTAGGTCCCAAATTTAATTTTATCGATAATTCAATTTCGAAAGTCAAATATTTTGTATATTCCGTTTTTTTTTTTTTTGCCTAAATCCAAAATTTAATTTTTTTCAGTACAGAAGTGGCCTTAACTACATATTGTGGCATTAATTTTAGGAATGATGGTTAGGGGACTTTGGTTCTGTGCCCCGTAAATAACTGTGTTCGGACAATTTTAATAACAAAGACACCAATATAAATTGAATTTTCTAATTTAACTAACGTATTGTGTCTTTGAAAATCGAAAATTCTCTAATTTTTTTTAATGAAATCTACAACTTTATGAAATTTGCTAAATTCATATTGGCTATAACTCAAAACATGATGCAAATTTTAAAATCAATTTACTTAATAAACAACCTTATAAAATAAATTGCAAGGACAAAGTAATTTTTTTTTTGCTACGATTTTGCAAATATTCTAAAAAAGGTTTCTGTATATGCAAATAAAAATTGATTCAATTCTTATATTATAAAAATTTTAGTAACAATTTACGAAAAGTTTCAAAAAAAATTTTTTTTTAATACTAACAAAGAAAATTTAGTTTATTTTATTTAAATTTTAATAAAATGGTAGGTTCTATAAGATGTCTAGACTAGATTAAATTAAATATTTTAAATGTAAACGAAACCCAAAGAACATAAAATCTCCTACATAAAAATTGAAGTCAAATCAAATTTAATACGAAATCAATTGAAATTGCTTTTTACAATCGATTAATTTTCCAATTACCAATTTACTTTATTTGATATTTATTCATTTATAAATTTTAATAAAGGCATCATAATTTTACTTAAGAATCTCTGGTAGTGAAAAAGACACTATATACTTGAATATAATTGAGTATTATGCTAAGATATTTACAAAATTACCTATATTAATTTTCAAGATTTGAATCTTTATTATGAATAAATTTATGGTTGATCGCGTTTTACAATAATTAAGTATAATTTATACTTTTCATTTTGATTCGAAAGCAGCGATATGGAATATAAAATGATAATTTTTGTTTTATCACGTTTTATCTTATGAAAATAATGAGATTTATAAAGAACAAAATATTTCTTTGTCAAAATGATTTTCTCAGATAATAATTGATTTGGAAATTTAATACAAATATATTAACTGCTACTTCGACTTATTAAAATGATTTGACGATTAATGGAAATTTATTTGTTTTGTGGTTACAGTGATATCTGTGTGCCTGTAATAAAATGGAAAATTTGAAATGTGAAGGATGATAATATTATTTCAAACTGTTTTAATAATTTTGTATGACGATTCTATCAAACAAAAGAAATTTAATATAAAATGGAAAAATAAGTTTTTCAATTCTGAAAAAATGTAATATTGCATTGTTTTGTTTATAACACGAAGACAAATCAAGAGAACAAACCAACATGTTTTAAGAATATTACAACATGTTCGATAATGAGAATATGTTTGATGAGAGTCACAACATTTCTTGTAAATTTTTTTATATTCTTCAAAAACAATTAAATGAAAATAGAATTTAGTTAAAATTGGTTTCACTCGTCTTTTAATGTACTCAGACTGTATTAAAAGAGCAAGACAATGAATGCATGTTTAAACAACACCCTAAACTCAAATAATTCAACTTAACAATGTATTGCGATTAAACTTTAATTTTTTAATAAATATCTGATCAGTTTAGGTATAGCTGCGACTTTTTTTTGTGTTCTAAATTACAAAATGAAATGAAGTACGTAATATCAAAAGTTAAATTGAAAATTTTCTAATTAAGAAAATATCAAAATAATCTCGCTTGCCTCATACCTAACATTTGCCTCATACCAATAACATGCCTTAATTTTTTAATGGAAAAAAAAGCAGGTTTTAAAGGCAAATGTAAAAATTTAATTAAAGTTTTTAAATTAATTTTTATTTTTAAACATTAAAACTGTCATAAGATTTATTTCAACAGCATAACATTTCTTATCATTGTGCTTTAAACAAACTTCAAAAATGAGTTCAATAAAATGAACGTTGTCCTGTTTGCAAGGCCATTTTTATTAAGTGTTGCTCTTTTTTTTGTTTTTTGTTGGTACTTCGAAGAAAATTTTTTTAATTTCCTCAGTAATTTCTTTTTTTTTCGTGTTATTTAAAGAGAAATTAATTTTGTTTCTATTTTATTTGATTTTCTTTTGAAAAAAAAAAAGTAAAAAACCTTTCCTCATTGGGATAATTATATTTCATAAAAAACGAATATCAAATTTTTACAGAAATTTTCAAGGATATTTATTTTCTGTTTTTTTATTTATTTATACAAACAAACATAAAACAACAAATTTTTTTTTTTTAAAAAAAATAGAAATTACTTTGCATTTCAAAATATCTTACTTAATTTTGTCACTTAATTTCTAATGGCTCCACGTTCGGCTTTTAGTTTAGTCTTTCTAGTATATACTTAAGTATAATAATTTTTATGAATGAGCTAAGAGCCTTGAATATAATATAATAGACTATTCGCCATAGTACTATAATTCCATTAATTTTAAAGGCTGATCGCATTTTACGTAGCCCGGGGAGAAATTTATTTTTAAAAGTAGTAAAAATTTTAAATATTAGATCTAGTGTAATTTTTAACTTTTTGTTCGTGAGAAAAAATATAGTTATAATGTAAATACTTTTCTATTTTTTTTCCTTCAAAGTGTTCTACATTTAAAAATACTATATTCCTTTATAAAATAAAGTTGAGTGAAACCAATAGTTTGTTAAGTAGCACATTTCCGTTCAACAGGATAATGCTTTTAAAAATAATCTACGTACTACATTAATAAAATTACCTTCAATCATTTACGAATATATTTCAAAAATTGCATACCTTTAGGATGAAGAATATGAGAAACATTTAAAGCTGCGTTAAGCCAATCCTCAAATTCAATGGTTGAATTAAGAAAAATAATAATTATATTTTTTTATGTCATTTAAAGAAATTTCGAAAAGCATGCAATTTCGGAAAATTAATGTGCAAAAAATTCGAATTTTACAAATTTGGAGAAACGACAACTAGAGAGTGAAAAATTTTCTTCTTACGAAATGAACAATAAATTTATTAGTGTTTAAAAGTTGCTTAAATTTCAGATTTCTATAAGTTGCTGTCCAGAATAAACACGATGAAAAATTTGGAAAAAACGAGTTTTATGTTACAGTTAATTTTAATGGTAGAATAATACTTACAAAATTTTAGTGCTTTTGCCTCAATAAATAGGTGAAAAATGGAAATATTAGGGTTTTTGGGTGATATAACTTTAAAGAGGGACCGAGATAGGTAAAAATTCTTTTCTGCAGAAACAATTTTCTATATAAACATCTATGTTCATATTAAATTTCAGCTTTCTATTTTCAAGGGTGTAGTAGACGGACAGAGTGAAACTCATAATGACTTTTTCTCAAATTTTTTTTTTGAAAAATTGCTATCAATTGGGACATATTCGTGATTCTAATTGTAACTAATTCCTGATAATTTTTTTTTATTGAATTTTATAAGTTTTATTAAGATTCTCTCATTATTTTTTCCAATAATTTTAAAATATTACCAAAGATATTATTCTATTAAACTGAATCAAAACGAATTAATAAATAATTCAATTAAAGAATAGGGACACAATGTGAAATTTTCGAGAGTGTAACAAATTAGCAATCATTAAGTGGTTCTAAAATAATATTGTTATGTAAACTAGCTTTGTTTAATAAAGTTTTTACTTCTTTTCTTTAAATATTTATTTTATTTTATATGAAATTTCATATAAAATACTTCCATTGAACTTAAAGTTCAAGGTTTGTTATAAAAACACCTACATATATGTTTAATTCGAAAAGGTTAATTATAATATAAAAACACACTTTATATATAATATGTATAAATATGTATTAATTATATATTCTTAACATATTCATTGAAAAAATCCTTAAAAAATATCATATTCCTTAATAAAACTCCTTTAATATTATTCTTAACTTGTAAAACTTGTGATATTAAAAGGTTTGAGTACATTTTTATAGAAATCCTTAATAATAATATTTGTTTATTTTTTTTGTTTTATTTCTTTATTATTATTTACTTATTTTATTAAATACTTTTAAATTATCCTTATATACATACTTTTCATTTTTTACATAAATAAACATAATAATTCCATTTATATTTTCTGTTAGGTGTAGGTAATCATTTGTAATGTTGCCATTAAATTAAGTACGGTACAGAATAAGTACTTTTCTTTCGAATTAAAACAAAAATAAATAATAAAGTCTGGATATTCCATTAAGACTATGCAGGGGTCAATAACATTTTTATACCTTATGAACACAAAATGAATAAATAACGAAAAAAAAAGAAATATTTATTCCATTTTGTTCTTTAAATAAAACATTTAAAAAAATACAAAAGGATTTTTGCAATTAAAATTTACTAAATTTACCCGAAAATTTAAAAGAACATTTTTGTAAAATAAAAAAGAAAATATTTACAGGTCCTAAAGGAATTTAGAAAGAAAAAACAAAAGGTAGAACTAAAAATATAATGGGGTTTTTTGAGAATTTTAATGCGATTTCTTCATTATTTAAACTGATTATTAAACATTGCATTACAAAATTAGGAATTTAATAAAGTAAAATAGCATCTTCATTATTTTGAGCGATCGTGGATAGATCTAATTTGAATTTAAATAAATTATTGTATGAAAATGGCCGAATAACATAAGCACACCGTCCGATATTATAGCTTGCTATAAAACTAAAAATATTCCACAATTTTTGTTCTTTCAATATATAAGGGAATTTTATATGAAATTTATACGAAACTTTGTACGCTTAGATAAAAAATGACTGAAATTAGAACAAGAATTTTATTCTTAATATTTTATTATTGTCATTTGTTTCATTGAACAGAACAGAACCCCAAAGCAGCATATTAAGACAAAAGTTTCATTCTATTGAAACATTTTCTTTTTTTTTCAATTACTTAAGTATATAAAAAAATATTTTTTACCTTTGATTTTCTTTTATATTGACAAATAGATTTCTTATTTAAATATTAAATGTATATGATGATGAAATAAAATTTTATGAGAAGAAATTTATTATCAAAGGAAATAAGGATCTAAAAAAATAAAAAGGAAAATATTAAATAAGCATTTATCTTTGATTAATGAAAGAAAAATTGCTACTATTCTATTTATGCTATTAAGAATTCAGTGTTTATTGCTAATTATTAAAGCTATGTAAAGCTATGTGTATATTTTAACCACAAAGAAGAACAAATCCAGAATTTCTGTTGCACATCATGAATATTCGCATAAATTGCAAAAATTTGCAATCAATGCTAATCAAAATCAATGCTATAATGTATTAAAAAAATATCAAGACTTAAAAAAAATATAAAATATTTGTGACAAAAAATATGCTTGATAAGTAGGTTGCAATTAAATTTCTTCATTAGCGCAAGCATATTATTTTTATAAACAATTCAGTTTATCGAGAGTTTACGGATAGAAGGTGGAATATTGTTTTTGCTAGATGTGAATCAATAATATTAACAAATCAAAATGCTTTAGATATCCCTAAAATATATGAAAATATTGAGAAACAATAATTGAAGAATTGATGTTTTAGGATTCTTATAATATTTAGTCATTATAATTACATCCTGTATAATCGAATCACTTAGAATGTTAATATCTTTAAGGAACAAAAAATTTTAAAAACTAAAAATAAGTTTTATAAAAATAGACTATAGGGAAATTGGAATTTATTATTTAAAAGGATTGCTTTTAATTAGTTGCATTTTATTTTGTATATACTCGTAAATACTTCGCGTTTTTGTATTGGTTTTCTTTGTACACAATAAAAATTATTACAAACCCTAAGGGGAAAATAAGTATAATTTTTTAAAGTCATATTATTGGTTTGTTTCATTCATTTTTCATTTTGTTAAACGTTCACAATTACTTGTATAATTGCAGGGTTTTATAATATTAAGTCTCATCTAACTATAGCGTTATATGAATAGCATAATTGCTTGAGAGTAAAATTTTTGGATAATAATTATTTCTCTTCTGATTAATTCACATGGTTTTATCATAACGATTCATAAAATTTTCTTGAAAATTTGCATTTAATTTTCATATTGCTTTTACTATAAAAATTCGCACAATTATTTGTTTTGGCTTTATGCGATCAGTTATAATTCTAGCAAACCCATAACTGCGTGAGTGGTCGGATTCTTCTTCATTTTCAAAAACAGATGCCCATTTTGAAACTTTCAAAGTGACCGGGTTTTTTGTTAATTTTAGAAGGCTTCACTTTATAAGTATATTGCGAGGAAGACATATTTGCTGTCAATAATCGAACGCATTGTTAAAGTATTGCATAAAATTATAAAATTTTTATTGAATATTTATTTCCAATTCTATTAATGATAGAAAATAGGCTTTAATTAATATAGCTAGGAAAATGCAAATTTAGTTCTTAGTAGAAATTAATTTCCCGTGATCCGAATTCACTGTAAAGGTCTTAGTTTATTCCGTTTCTGCGTCCAGAATTCAAATATTAAATATTAAGAAATTACTTCAATTTCCTGGAATATGGTTAAATATGTAAAATCAGTCCTCAGTGATTAATTTTACCGAGTCTTGATATTTCCGAAAAATTTACTTGTTGTTGGTTTTAATATCCAGATATTTAAGATGGAATTTCAAGTAAGTTGGTTAATTATTTTTGTCTATATAAGCAAAAATGTAAATTTGGCCCATTGTAAAAAACTCACTTGCTGACACCTGATCAAAAAGACATATTGTATTATGAATCTAACAGATTATACATAAAATTTCAGGAAAATACGCTGATTATTTTCTAAAATATATTAAAAAACATAAAATCGGCCTGTAGTAAAGATACAGTTCCCTAAACATGACATATCCCAAAAGCTAACCAAACTGTCTCATCTTCAAAATAATTTCAAATATGTATTTTCGTGGAAATTGATACAGCCGAACTTGAGATACTGATCTGCACAAACAGACACCAGACATACACATTAAAAGACATCTCTCTAAAAATAGCGTATTTTCGCTTCCGTAAACTCGACAAGTTGAAATTTGATGTTATCATATAATTGCCCCTTAATGTATGCAATGCGGTCAGAAAAAAAAAATTAAATTATTTCAAATGAAAGAGTGAGTTTAAGGGCGAATAACAATTCACAATACAATACGGGGTTTGATTTCAATGTCAAATAAGAAAAAAGATAAAAAAAATTTCAGTGATTTTAGGAAGCTGTAAATAATTACTTTATTTTGGGATTTCTGTAGCAATCTTTAATATTGAAAATTTCATTTCTAATTTTTATTTAAGTATGGTGAATTTCATATTTTGAAATGAAAAATATTTATTTTAATAAAAACATTTCATTAAAAATTATCTAAAAACAAATTTATTGGGTTTTTTAATTCGATTTGCTCAATTCGATCAAATTTTTCAATATTTTGAAAATTCATTTTCCATAGACTTTTGAATTTTCAAAATATTATGAAATGATTTTTCTCAACGCGATTTAAAGAAAATTTTTGATTAAAATATTTTTTAACTTTACGAAAGCCTGTACATAGAAATAAGTTTTATCTCTCAATTAAATTTTTCTAAATAATTTAAATCTAATATTCATTCAGTGCTAAATACTATATTAAGAAATAAGCAAAAAAATAAGAATATAAAATATACAAAATATAGAATTTGTGCCGCCGAAAAACTTTACCAATAATATACGATATTATCCTTTAATCTGTGATAATAATATATCGGATCATTTGAACATACTACATTTTCTATTTGAAAATTGGCTATTTTTCTTGTTTTTTTGCCTTTGTCTTTAATAATATTATTTCACATTTATGAAATACAATTAACATGAAAAAGTTTTTTCGTTATAGTAAAACTTTATATTTATTTTACAAAAGGTCAGAACAAAAAAAATAATTTTTTTTTTTTTTGGTAAGGATAAAAGAAACAGAAAAATTTTAATATTTTCATTTCACTATATGCTAAAAGTTTAAAATAACAAGTTGAGTAACACCCTAAAGTAAACAAACTGAAAAAGGATGAATGAATAATATTTTATGTGTATACGAGTAACATTGTTAAAAAATATAACAAAATTTTAGAAAAAAAAAAAAAAGGAAATTAAATTGTTCTATATAGAGTGGAAGCAGATGTTGAGGGAATGAATTGCTATTATATGAATAAGGCATGTAACAACTTTTATAAAATTAGAATTATATTGGAATATCAAATATTTTTAATAAAAAAATTGTATGATTTTAAAGATAATAATAAATATTGTGGGTTGAACATAGGTTATAAAAGTAAACAAAATTGGTTGCTGTTATTTTTTTCCCTCTTTTCATTATTTTTGTTTTTTTTATTAATATTTGTATGTTTATATTAATGTACAAACATTACAATATGTATATTGTTGGTCTACCACATTTTATATTGAAATATGGTATAGGATGATAAAAACCAAAAAATATAAAATAAAATTTATAAAAAAAAAAATTTACCAGCGCGTATTTTGTGCAAAAGTTAAAATTCGAAAAAATTTCTAGTAAAGATTCGAAAGAATACACTCCGTTATTATAGATTGTAGATTTGTACAACCGGGGTAACAATGCATCTCGACCACGTATAAAGATCTGTTACATATGCATGCCCTACAGCATCCCTTACAAACCTAAACCCTCGATGAACACGAGCACCTTATGAGGCCCGGAAGATTGCAAATCAGCAAAAAAAGCAAAATCCCTCAGCATTTTCCTTCTCCTAGCATCATACTCTCCCAAAAAATGTATTGAAATATTCTCGTCCTCCCCACAAAATCTGCTAGTAGCCACTTTATAAGGCCAGCCTACTTAGGTACCGCCTAAGTTGGCTGGCACTCAATTATAGTGGCCATTCGAACATTTTAAAAAATTTAATATAACAGGAAAATTGTACTAAATGATGCATTAGCTATAATGAATCCATTTTATTTTGAATTGTTTATCCATTCAAAATTGATTTTTGTAGTTCAAATTAAAAACTTATAAAATAAATATCTAAGATTGTTCTATTCGATATTATTGGAGTAGAGGTTGAAATGTTGAAATTTTTAATTATTCTTTGAAAACTTGCTTTTATATCGTATACATTATTGGAACCTCAAACCTAATTTTAATCTTAACGTTAAATTATCGGATTCTATATTGAATAATTGCAGATTTTTGAATATTTTTTTCTACATCTATAAACTATTTGTTATAACTATAGTGTAATCGATTTATTCCAGTTTTATTGCTAAATAATTTGTAATTTTTCAAAAGTAAGCACTCAAATTCAAACTTATATTTTCAATTAACTTAGGCGAGCAAATTAAATTTCCATATTCTAATACAAATACCAACAAATAATAATAACTATAATATAAACTCCAATACAAAATTTTTACCCCATATGTGTCTTCCATACTTTAATTTTTCGCCCTTCCTAATGATTCTAAGATTGAAGTGATATTAGATTCGCATTACAATCTTATTCCAAAAATCTCTACTTTAAAATTTCTTTCTTTGTTACATGGGATGTTATATTTTACCATAAGGTTGTAATATAATTAAGATTACCTGTATTTAATGCTGATAGTATCTTTTATAAAAACAATAGAACAGTTTAATTTTGAAAATATTTTCTATAAAATTATTTAATAAATTTTTCAAATAAAGGCAAGAAAAATATTTATACTTCAATTTTTGCTTCTGGTGTTGTTAAATATTTTAGGTACTTAAGTAGAAAATAAGATAGGAAGTATACACAAAATAGATAAGCTTCTGTGAGTTATTGAATTATGTAATCTTTTTCTTTGAACTATAATTAAATAGAAATATGGTTATGGTTAAATTTAAATTTTTGAAAGTATATAAAATAATGCTAAAAATATTCACTTTGAGCACAAATTTCATTTTGGAAAGAAAAATTTTGAAAAATTTTAAATTATTCTCATGGAAATATTAGTTCTTTACAAACTAATTTTTAAATTTAATGGAATAGTTAATATAAAAAGTTATGAACGGGGCATTTAAATGGAAAACAAACTTAAGTATATTAAAAACTAAAGCTATTTTTTTGAGAAACTAATTTTGAAATTAAAATTTTAAAAAGCTGAACATCAAAATGTTAAAGTTAGGTGCTTTAGAAGTGCGTAACTACTCCTTTCACTGTAATACAATTTATTGAAAACACCTGTATGACGTAGCTATTTACAAATAACTTATTAGCCATAAGTTTGGAAGTGTCAATATGAATGAACAATCACTCATTAAAAACAGTGGTAGGTCTTTGAAATTCTTAGAAATCAATAATAGCTTTAACTCTTGTTATTAGGTCCTGGATCGCATATTCGAGTGTGTATATTTCGATTTTATTTGTTTTAATTTGTATACTCGTACTTATACAATAATTCCATATAATTATAAAATAAGTGAATAAGTGAAGGAGAGGAAAATCAGAAAGTGTTATACCAGCAGTAATAAAAATGGTTTTTTTTTTTTTAATTATGAGATCGCGTATATTAAACCAGATGCTATTATAGTTTAATTAAAGTTAATATTTGAATACTATAAAATACGAAAATAATTTATAATAAATTTATTTAAAAATATTTTATTAAATAAATTATTTTATTTAATTTTGCGATTCATTTAAAAATATTTATTATATTTAATTTTTGAAACATTTATAATAAATATATACGAATTGCAAAGTTTTATTGAAATGAAAAATACAGAGTGTCACACAGTTCAGTATTTATAATAATTTTTTAGTGGAACAATATTAGCTTCAATAAAAAATTCTAAAATGTGGTGGATGTACCGTACTATTCTTAAATATGTACTATTTTTCGTTACAAAAATAATTTCGTTAGCTACGACTTTTAAATGATTACAAATTCCTTTCAAAAAGACTATGAATGAGCAATGGCAACACAATTTTTCGGAGTATCAAAATCAGAATTCTATTTCAACTGTCAAATGTTTATTTATGTTTTTTATTGCTCTTTAAGTACACAACTTTCATAAAAAAAAAATTTTTTTAAAAATGGAATTTTGCATTATCTTTTAGTTTTTGAGAATTTTTGACAAAATTAATATGAATTTATTTCCTTCCATGGTAACAGTGTTGAAAGAACTCAAATTTAAACAAAAAAAAAAAAAATTAAAAACTTGTAAATTTCAAGCAATCACTCTGCTTAAATTGCTAGTTAAGTGTAATTATTTCTTTCGTAGACTTTTGAGGGCCATTTTTACTACGAACGTAATTCATTGTTACTCTATTACGAATATTTGTAGTAATATTTTAGTAATTCGAAATTGAGAATATGAAACTCGTAATTTTCCAAATTTCTGAGCTACGAACGAAATTCATGATAGGGAAACTTAAAAGCACGACCTTATTTTCTATTAAAATATTTTTATTCATAATATTATTTAAAGTTCTTAAAATATTATTTGAACAAAAAGCGGAAAAACTATAAGCACAACCACACATCTTTAACATTTTATATGATACTGAAAGCATTCCATTATTTTAAAATGAATAGCATTTTTTCTTATAGGGTAGGTTAATTCAAAATTTCAAAAACTCGAAAGCTCTTTAAAAAATTTGTATAATATCGTGAGATTTTTTAAAATATTAAACACTGTTTTTTATTTAAGCAAAAAGAAAATAAATAATAAGAAATATGACACAATCAATGGGACTTAAAAGAAAAATAGGAACGAAGCCAATAAATCGGAATATTTCGTAAAAAAAAATTCGGCAGTGAGACTTATTAGATATAAAAATGTTATTCTAAATATAAGGAACACTTTTTCTTCTTTTCAAAATTCTGAAAAAAGGCAAAATTCCTTCTGTCATTTTTCATCTAATTGAGTTCATCTATTTTGTCTATTGATTCGAATATTTTCGAATTGAATACACCCTGTATTATGCTGTACCTATGCATTAATTTTTCTTTTTCTATGAATATATATTATTTTATATAATTTTATAAAATTACAATATGATTGCATTCATTAACCAATTTATAAATAAAACAGTAGACAAAGCCATATTTAATTATGAAATATTGTGTAAGAAAAAATTTATGAATAAAAAAAAAATATATATAAATTATATTTATTAATTAATTATTAAAAAAAAAATGAATTTAATTTTATTGTAAAAAATTATATTTATATTTTGGTTTTTTTTTTGGTATATTTATCCCATATTTCATTCTTGTATAATTTGAAAATAAAAGCTACAATAATTATGTAATTAATAATAAAATTATTATTGTATAATAATTCTCTTTTGACAATATTAATAGATGTTAATCAATATGTTTATTAAAATAGTTTAATCCCTATAATTAAATGAAATAATATTATATACAAATATTTGGTATATTCGTATATTAAGTATATGTACATAAAATAAGTATACTTATTGTTCACTCACTTAATCATATTATACCAAAAAATATAAGAATATAAATTGTATATACAACATTGGTGTATTGATAATATTTTTTGAAATTATCATAATAATTATTTGAATTGGAAATTTACAATGCAATATATTAATATTTTCAATAAAATTTTTATTGTGCATTTGAAATATGAATTTTCGTATTATAAAATAATCTCTCAATTTATTAAAGTAGCTTAAAATATTGAAATCATTATTTTAAAATAAAAGTATTTTATTTTTTTATTGCAAATAAAATCCATTGTGCGTTGAAAAACTCATTAGGGTCAAACAAAATATTATAACAAAAAAAAAAAATTTTATTTATCATTTTTATTTAAAAAAAAAATATTATAATCATTATAATAAAATATGCACATGGTTATTTTATTTAATACACGCTAATATTTTGCCTATATCTATGTCAAAAACAAAAAATAGTTGAAGTAGTTTTAAAGCGGTTTTTATGGTACGAATAGAATTTGTATATCAAAAGCTCTTAAATCTTTAAATAATTCATTCGTGACTTTATTGAACTGATCTAGATATCTAAAACTTAATATTAAAACAATTACAAACAAAATTTTTTTTTTGTTTATTTCGTAATTTTATTCACAGAAACAGAACTTCTGAAATCCAAAGATTTTTCATTTTCAAACTAAATTTATTTTAATGTACAAGAAAATTTTTGTCGAACAAAATGGATTCGGACAAAGTGCCCCTTTAGAGTTTACGATTATTTTGCTAAACTAGAAGATGTTTAGCTACGTGTATAGCATTATTATGATTAGGTTTACAGGGACACAAATTGTAGGACCTTATATTATTATATACATAGTATAAAATGATTCGATATTTTAACTTCATTCAAAATTCTAATGCTAAGTTTCGTCATTTGATTTTATAATAAAATTATAATTTTTGATTAAAAATCTAAAAAAAACTAAAAAAAAATTTACTTTTATTTCATAAAGCCTATTGAAAAATTTGCATATTTATAGGGCCTTATGTTACTGATTGTCAATCTCGCAATTTTACTCGGAGAAAAAAGTGAGTAAGAATCATATATTTTGTATAATGTAATTTTTGAGTATGAGAAAAAATTATTTCGTGTTACGTACAAGTACATCTCGTTTGTCTGTATAATGTATACAAAATTTTAATCAGTTTGTTTTTTAAACTGGAACGTACAGTCAACAATTTAAAAAAAATATGCAAAAATCCAATTGAATAAATTAATAATCTTATGGGATGGGAAATCGATTACAAAATACTAAGAATTCTGATTTGAAAGTGAATAAGATGTGAGTAAAATGTGAGAAAGCGAAATATGTACACGATTAGGCTATAAGTCGCCGGTTATTGTATAACAAAATCAATTTGCAAAATTTTTTTCTATAACACGAAAAACAATTTTCAACTGAAAAGCTGCTAAAATTTATTAAAATTTTTTATTATTGCTAAATTTCTTATGAAAAATGACAATTTTACTTTTGAAATATTTTTTTTAATATTTTATTATTAAATTTAAATTAAAATGTTAAATCGAGAAAAAATACGAAATATTAAATGAAATTTTTTATAAAATGTGTCACTTTTCCAACTTATCAAAAAGAAAATATTAATTTTCTAAATCATAAGTGTGTGTATGTAATTTGGTTCTTCTAATGAAATTTATAATTAATTTTTTTTTTTCGTACTCGGTACCTAAATACATAAATTCCGTTTTAATATTCTTATTTCTAAAAATAAAATATTTTAAAAAAAAATGAAATTTTATGAAATTCTATATTTAAATGGAGCTACAATATACCGTAAAGATTTAAATTTTATATGTATAATAAATTGTGTTATTCATACAGCATTTCTTAAATAATTAAAATGAGATAGGGGTGAATTATTCTATTTAAAATCAGATGTTGGCCTCACGTGCCTTACATCGTCTAAATGCCTAATATGCTTTACATAGGGCAAAAAGTTAATTAAATACTATACAGACACTCAGACTCGATTTTGACTTGTTTGGCGCCCTATATAGGATTGCTATAAAATTGCACATTGCGAATAATAATAATTTTCTTGTAACTATATCAAGCCTAAAATTTTCCTAAATTTCCCAAATCAATTACACTTTCAGAAGCAGTAACCGTATAAATGGCAGATCCTATTATCTAATCTATCTTAGAGGATCTAATTTAATTAGTAAAATAAGTAAACAACAGAATAAAATAATAGTCTGATATCATAAGCAGAAATTCATATAATAGGGCCACTTTAATCTACCTGCTACATATGTAACAGTGATCACTTTTTAAAAAAAATCATTGTTTAACGCAACACAATGATTTCGAAACGACTTGGGATTATAACAATAATAGATGGACAAAATTTAATAAACTTGAAAACAGCTAGCATAAATATATTAAAACAAAATGCTAATAAAAAAAATATTTTTATTCTACATTTAAATTACATTTGTGTAACATGCGGTTTAGTTCTGTAAATAATTCGAAAACATAAATCTGAATTTAATTAAATACATAATATTGGATAGAACAAAAAAAAAACAAATATATAAAATACTCACATCATTCAAAATATCAAAAATATTTTATAGAATTAAATTTAATAATCATATTAATGCATATTCAAATACAAATACAATTATGTGCATTAAAATATAAAATATGTAATAAAGCAGAAGTTGTATGTGGTTATGGTATATATCTAAGCTAGATTGAGTATATCTAAATTCGTAAGTGTGTTATATGTATTACCTAAATGAATTGTGTACAGAGTATTTATATAAATTTTGCCGTATTACCATATTAATTGATGGAAAATTTCAGTGCTGTGTCCTTTAAAATACTGTGTGTGCGAAACTGCTATTTAAGTTGTATGGCAGGTACCAGAAAGAGCCAAGAAATTTTAACGAATTTTGTCAAGCACATTGGCCCTACTACTATATTCGTTTGCGTGAAATTTCAATACTACAGCTTTTACAGTTTCTGAGATATAGCCAAATAAATTTTGAAGTTGTATGGCAGCTACCCGAACCGGTACCCCGATAATGTCCAATTTTAGTAGGTTTCTGGCGCTTACTACAATAAATCATTTGTGAAAATTTGGTGAGACGGACAGACAAAGCTAAATCAACTCAGAATTCGACGCTGATCAAAATCATACACTTGAGTCTATATCTAAGACCGTTATTTCTTAGCGTTACAAACGGTAAGGCAAATTTAGTATACCCTTCGAACATACGTTCGTACGGGTATAAAAAACAGCACCTTCCATTTTTCCAAAATAAAATAGGCAAGCAACAAACCACATCACTTATAACTTTATATTTTAGAATAATAGATGTTGCATACGTATATATGAATGTATGTACATTAGGTATATTAATATTTAACTTTCTGTTCGTATTTTGAATTGGTAAATATTAATTTAATTTTCATCTTAACCATAATTTCTATTTTTTTTTTTTGTATTTACACTCGAAATAATTTTAGGAATCTATTGAATTAAAAGAAAAATGTTTTTTTGACGTCTATTTCAATATGTTATTATTCTATTTCTAATTCTATTTCCAATATGTTATTAATATTTTATTGATGATTTCATTTTATTCAAATTAAAGTGAGATAAAGGTCTATAATTAAAAATTTTATTGCATGCAAGATATTGTAGAATTGTTATCGTAGAATCGTATTGTCTAACAGATTCAACTATATCGAATTGCTCGAGAGATAGAGAGTATTACCAAGTAACAGCATTACCAATTTTTAAAAACACCAGTCCATTAATGTTATAAGGCCGTTGCCTAATAAACTAGTTGGTACTTGGAGATTATACTGACTACTGCCTACGGAGTCTTTCTTGTATTCCGCAAACATATTTAAATAGAAATAATTTTCAATTATTTTATATTCTAAATTTATCTAATAATTAATAATATATTATAGGACACATAAAAATATTCATAAATACCTAAGTATTATAGAATTTCCAATCGAAATTAATTATTTATTTCCATATTTTATTCAAAAGAATTAAATTTAAATCGTGAGGACTAATTAGTCGATATGCGTACAATGATATCAAAATATTATTACGTTGTAGTTTATATAAAATATGAAAATAAAATGAATATTAAATATTATTTTTTAATGAGTATTATATATATATATATATATATATATATATATATATATATATATATATTATTTATAGAAAACAAATATAAAAGTACCTACAATAAAATATAAAATTAAATCCATTTTTTTCAATATAATCTTATTAATAACAGCCTTTCTATAATAATTTTTCAATTTTGAATGAAAATTTTTGTTTCTATTATTTTAATTAGATATCATTAATTTTTGTTTCTGCTTATAGAACATAAAAGGTACATAATATAAAAGATTTGTGTATATAATGTAAATGTATAATATCTAATCTATGTATTTATATAAGTATCATGAAAATAAAATGTTTTTGACTATATAGATTTTAAAACTAACCGGATTATTTCTCATAATATTTAAATAAAATTATCTAGATAAATAAAATGTATTTTTGAAAATTAAATATAATATTAAAAATTATCCTTTTAAAACTGATATAATTTATTTTTAAAATAGTACCACTATAATTATTTTTCAAAGTATATAAAAATAAGGAATAAATATTAGAATTTCGAAAGAGTTAGATAATAAATTTTACGGGTTGCGTGACAGTAATATGAGATATTTTATAATGATAAATTGACTTTACAATTTTAATATTATTTAACAAGTTCTCTATACTAATTTATTAGAACATGGAAATTTTAAATTGAATATGTACATAGTACGGAGTTATAATTATATTCGATTCTTTTTTATCTTACTTAACTAAAATTTAATTGATATTGTACTTTTTATTATAAAATATAATAATAATAGTCAAAGGTATACTTAAATTAAATAAAGTTGAGTTAAACCAATGGCTTGTAAGGAAGCACTTTTCCCTTCAAAAAGTGAAAACATTGCTTGTCAAAACAAACTACAATATTACTTAAACTAGTTTCATTTATATACCACAATATTATAATATATAAAACTATTGCATACATTAAGAATGAGCAAAAAAGCAAAAATTGAAAAAAGCAGTAATATATTAATAGAAAGTAAGTTAAGAAAAATAATTCATTTTTTGATAGTACAACATTTACCGTTAGGGTTCTGTATTTATAGAAATTTGGAAAAGTTTTCAGTTTCAGAAATATAAGGTGTTGAAAATTCAAACTTTGCAAATGTCGGAGACAATTACATGAGACCCGATTGAGTTAGAAAGAAAATTTTCTTTAAGCAAAATGAACTGCTTATTAGTATCTAAAACCTGTTAAAATTTCAGATTATAACAGCTTATCGTCTGGGGGAAAACCCATATGAAAAATTCGAAAAAAAAAACGGATTTTAGATAATGATTAGTTTTAACGGGCAGCAGAAAAAATTCAGCACTAGTTTTCTGCATTTAGAAAATTTAAAAAAATGTTTCTGGTTTCATTACAATAAATAGTTAAAAAATGACATCAGAGGATTTTCAAAGGCTATAACGAGGGGGAACGATAGGTAAAAATTTTCTTCTACGCAAATAAGTTTTTAGCAAAGACCAATTCATGTATAAATTTTTCGTCTTCCAGTTAACATGAATTTGCAATTTTTGTAAAGAGACACATGGACAAACGGACAGACGGGTGGTCAGACAATGTGATATTAGTTTCACCTTTTTGTTCAAAAATTTTTTTGAAAAAATGCTAAAAGGTTAATAATTACCACTAATTGTATAACCTTTTCTTATTCTCCTTCAAAACAACTTTTATTGTAAATGAAACGGTATAAATTTCATTTAAGAACGCGTGGAAATATTTTTACTCATATTTTCCATTTTGTAATATTAAAATATGTAGTAGTAATTAAAAAAAAAAATTTTTGTTTCGGGCACGTGTATTTCGAAGCGAAACAGATATTTTTTTTCAAAGTGATATTGTAGTGCCTGAATAAAAATTATTATTTTGTCAATATTTTGTAATTTTCTAAATATTAAAAATTTATATAAGCACTTAATTGTCTTAAGGCTACACGCGTTAAAAACGTTTTGTTTTCTTTCTTTGAAAATATAAAAAAATATTTTTATTTTCTCAGGTGAAAAATGACACAAAAAACTAGAAAAAAGAAGAGAAAATTATTATTATTCAAAAATATTTTAGGAAATCATAAGAAAATATGAAGAAAATAAAGAAAATAAGATCATTTTTATTGAATTATGCGTAGATTTGTGTTAAATAAATCTTGTTATGTATAGGGTGATTCAGAACTAACTCGAAAGTAATGTTTTTTTAATACCGTTTTACAAAAAAAAAAAAAAAATTGCATACTTCTGGGGTAAAACATTATACATTTAAAAAATAAAATTTCTCAATGAAAAAATGGAATATATTAAATTGAAAGCGTCTGCATTTGTCAATCATAGCATTAATTTTATAGTATCTTGTTCATTCTATAGTATCAAGAGTGTTTCCACCATTAAAATTTACCTATACATATAAAATATTCATATTAGATTACGTAATATCTACGTGCTTTTCTAAGAAAAATAAGAAATTACAATGACATTATAACTACAATATTTTTTCTTAGATTTTGAAAATTATCGTTTTGCTTGTACTTTCTAATATTTGTTGCAGTTTCTCTGACTCGTGACATGATATCGTACCTAAAAATATTGTAGTCATTCCAAACAAAATAGCCATTATGGAAACTAAAATTTTGTGATCACATAGGGACTGAATTTTTTAATAACTTTTAGATGTAAGATAATGGTTTTTTACCTTAATTACATATTTGCGGTGAAACTGTTTTAAAATTTTCTATTATCCATCATCTATCAACACATAAGAATAACAATATATTAAATATCAAGGTAAGATGGTAACAACTTCTTACAAATATTTTATACGCAATCTTCTGTATTCTTTGAAATATAAAAATATTTCTGATAATAAAATTTTTTTAGGAGAATAAAGGATTTTTATCATCAAAGTGAGGAAATTTTTATTTAAAAGACTAATAATACATACATACATGTTATATAACATTGTATTAAGAATGTTTACTTATATGTACAAAATTCTTTTGATTTTCAACTAATATTCAATTTATATAATAAAAATTTTTTTATAGGTACACAAAATTATATTGAAAGAGTAAAAGACATTTTTTTGTTTGTATACCTTTTGAACTTTTAAGATACTCGTATTTATCATAATAAATGATTGTATATACTTATTTTTTATAATCCTAGTTCCTGTCTATACAGGAGATTGTTATTCCTTTTTATATTATTTCTATTTAAGATTTATGCTATTGCATATTTTTAATATAATATTTTGCCTATAATTTTTTATTATTATAAATATACTAATATAAACATACTAATATATAAAATTTATTTGTATTTTTTTTGGTCCTAATACTCAAAGAATTCAAATAATATTTTTGATTTTAAAATCAATGGCTCTTAAAATTTTATTTAAAAATTATAAATTGGATATTTTTTTTTTATGATAATATTATTATTGTTTTTTTTTTACGTACCTATAGATATTTATGAGATATTTTAATACTTTTCATTTATATTTATTTTTGCTAGACAACAACTATACAGGGACACCCGTTAATTTTTAAAATAGACGGTATAAAATAATTTAAAATTTAGTATAAAATAATATTTGTAGTACTGTAATTCTCTCAAAAACTCCTAAAACAGAAAGGGTAGGAAAATGACTCATATACCAAATTAAAATTCAGTTGACACGATTGCTAAAATTGAAAAAAAGTCCAATGTTACTTCACATAGAAAACTAACATTTTTTAAAAATGGAAAGTTTAAATTCCAAATTTTTCGAATTTTTTAGTCATGTAATTCCAAAATGTGATCAGATTATAAATAGTGTAGATATTCATTATTCTAAAGTTTCCATATCACATTTAGTCTTACACAAAAACAGAGTTATACTTAAAATTTCAAAAAGTAAAAAAATCAGTCGAAATTAATTTTAGACCCATGTAACTTTGGACCTGTCTAGCTGTGAACATTGTCTTTATACAAAAATTTCACTTACTCATGAAGGCATTTACAGTGGTATATGCAGTGCACCTCAATACGAGACACATTTTATATAGCACATGTATAAAAGAATTCTCTTATGTCTATTGAGTTACATTTCATATTTACCTAATTCAAAATTAAGATGTGTGTTTAGAAAAGATTGCTAAGCATAAGAATTTTAAAGAAATATTAAATTTAAATATGACTACATATAAATGCTAACATAATATGTGAATAAATAAATAGCTATGAATATTGTATATGTAAAACATAAAAATTATTCTTATTTGCTGAATATTAAAATATTTTAAGTACAAGTAATTCGTATATTATGAAGATAAAACAACATTCCATAAAGACATTTAATATTTTTTTTTTAAATTTTAAATTGTGATATTAATAAATAAAATATTTTAATTTTAATTTCAATTTATTTGAGTACTAAAATTGTATTCCATTGATAAAAAAAAAGTAGAGACTTTTAAAATTATTACAAGATTTTAAATGGACCAATATTCACTTAAACAGGTTAATGTATCGAAATGTATTTGAAATTGAGAACTTGATTTTAGCAAAAAAACGAAAAATAGAAAGCTACCAGGATTTAAGTTCTGAAATTACTCAAAATAAGCATAATAAATTATCACAATAAATAAATGATGAATGAATTTTTTGAGCTACTATTTCAAATAAAATGGTTTCGAAGATATTAATAGTTCCAGCTGTAGATATTTGTGATTTCTGAAATATTTAATCGAAAATTTATTAGAAAAATTAAAAAGGAATATTGGCATTTCCCTATGAAAATGAATAACGCCCAAGTTATTCAAATTTTCAAATAAAAATTGAGTAAAGTAAAAAATTTACAATGGCATTTGATAAAAAAGCTCCAGAAAATTTTAAGTTAAGCCACGTATTTGCTAACAATATTGTTCAAATTTTGGAAATAAATCCAAGGTAGCAGAATTGTAAATGAAATTATGGAAAACAATATAACAATAAGAAACAAAGTTCCATAACCCTGAAAGAAGAAAAATATGAAAGAGGAATGAATTTATTCAAAACTAACATTATTGCTAAAATACTATTCGCAAGTTTCAAAAACCAAAATTATTCCAAATTTTCCTAAGTATAGTATTCATTTAAGTATTGTTCCTACCGACATTTTCGAATATGCAAACACAACTTTTAATAAAATGAACTAGATATGAATGAATTTCCTTTAAAAATTTTTTTGTGTAAATACTTTTTACTAATTTATTCTAAATTATGGTGTCAAAGTATAAGAGTATTTTAAAGCTAAAAAAAAATTGTCCAAAAATGGAAAATAAATTCTTAATTTTCTTTTTTTATAAAAATTTATTATTGGCTCTTGTCCAAAATTTTTGGGTACATTATCATGTTTCCTTTTTTTTTTTCTTAAACATATAAAGTGCACCTCCTTGATTATTTAGAAAAGAGTTGAAAATTTTAAAACGTTTATAATTAAAAATTAAATCTGCTGCATTAATTCAATTTTATCTTTGTATAAAATATTTTGTTTTTTAATTTTCTTTTTTTATATTTTGACTTAAGTTCAGTAAAAAAACAAAAAAAATTAAAATTATTTTCCTTATTTTTACTTAATCTTCATTTATTTTAAATTTGTAGCTGCATACAATATTTTATTTCTATATGGCCGAGTGCACTATTAAAAGAAGATTATTAACATAAGACGTACATATAGTATGTATACTTTTAATATACATAAAATTGTGGTGTTGCCATAGGTATTTTCTTAAAATTTCATCATTGAACAATAGTATAAACTTTATTTTAATCTTCATATTCTATTGACATTATCTTTAATATTTTATTAATTCTTCTATAGTTCTTACAAGATTTAAGTGAATACCTAATAGGTAGTACAATTAGCTACCTTATGACTGGATTCCTAATCCGGTTTCTAGATTGTGGAAATGCAGTACAGAGCCAGCAATGGCTTTAATTTCTTGTGTTAAAAACAAATTTGAAGCAGTTGATACAAATTTACTAAAATAAAATTTTATGCAGGAAAATTTTCTTTGGGATCCTTCTTTAATCGGAGAAGTTCAAATAATTACTCTATAAGATATTCCTATATTTTTATAGACTTTTAATAGTTTTTAAATTTAAAATCCCAATATATATTTCATATAGCTTTATCACCATTGGAAATAATATTACACATACATTTACTCATTATGAAGCAACTACTTTAGTAAAAATGTATTTAGTAACCCCATCGAATAGAATAAGGGAAGTTATGTGATAGCACGAAATTTCACATGTCAAATTTCCGGTAGAAACCATTTTTGCATAGTAGAAAAGCTTAAATTAACTATATTTTTTTGTAAGATATCGGACTGTCGGTCTGGCGATGTCTGCCTTCGTCTATTTTTAATATCAAGTGGTGAGATTTTTATGAGAAAGATTCTGACTTTCTGAATTTTTTTTATTTAAGTTTTCTTTGAGCTATGTCACGGACGGGTTAACTTTTGAAAATATGAGGAATAAAAAAGCGAATTTTCTTATTTTATCATATCTAAGAAATTAATTGACGGAATTTCTTCAAATTTAATATTTAAGTTTTATTTGCCATTGGAACTAACTAACAAACTTTTTAAAGAATTCGGATTCCATAAAGTAAACCTGTGCTAAGACCCAAATTTACATTTTTTCTTGGTATGCCAATTAAAAGCTAATTACTAGAGAAATTCTTAAAATTCGGGAAAAGTATTTAAAATAGGCGATACGACGCCAGTTATGTGCTGATCACATAAAAACTTTTTATTTTCAATAGTTTACTGTGGAAAATTTAAAAATTCTATTACGTAATTGAAAAAAAAATATTTCTTTTTCCACATCTTTAAGTTTTTTTTCATAATAATTTAATATTTTGGTAACGAATGTATCATAGTCTAGTGCTTATATAGGTTTGACTCTTGTGTATACACGAGTATAATATTGCACAATGTTACTTTGATTAAATATCTTGTAAAGTTTACTATGCATAATGTATACATTTTCCATGTTTCTTTTTACATTTAACACTTTAAGCCCTATATTTATAATATATTAAAGAAAAATGAATGTTTTTTTTTTTATTAAAAGAACTTTTACACTCACAATCATTATTATAATATAAATTTATCTAATATATCACTTCAATATAAAAACACATAATTTATAATCTAAATATTACTAACTATAATCGCACATATATATATACTTTATTATAGTATAAGTAGGTATAGGTACTCCCGTAAGGAATAGACTGGCTTAAGTTGAATGAACAATAATTGAATTGAATCTTTTTCCGGGGAAATGATTTTTAGTGCTAAAAAAAATTATATTATTTGAACATACAAGTATTTTAATGTAGTTAGAGAAAGATTTCTATGCTTTGAATATTCGGGTTCAAATAACTAGGTAACTATTATTTAGAAAAATAAATAATATGCAAACGAATAATTTATGGCTTTAAGTTTAAAAATTTTAAAATACTCAAATGATATTAAAAATTTAATGTGATAGAACCATATATTTGCTTATTTAGAACTTAAATTTTTATATATTAATGGTATAACACGCAAAAAAAATCAAAATACACTATTTATATTAATTATAGTTTGTTATCTAAATCTAACTAAATCAGTTCACTTCTTACTCTCATTATAATACAGTTGAAGTAAGAAACACCTTCTTTTGAAAAAAAATTTTTATTAACATGTGAAATTATGTTCGAAATAGCTGCTCTGAATTTCCTAATTAAAAGTTTTGTATAAGTCGAACTATTTTTTGCCCTCTGTATATTGTGTAATAAATTAAAATAATATCATAAATTTTATATATGAACTGTTCTAGTTATAGCGAAAATTATAACAGTTTTACTCAGTTATAGCGAAAAATATAATAGTTGTGCTTTTAAAGCGAAGAGTATAACAGTTTTACTCAGTTATAGCGAAAAATATAATAGTTGTGCTTTTAAAGCGAAGAGTATAACAGTTTTACTCAGTTGTAGCGCAAAATATAACAGTTGTGCTTTTAAAGCGAATAGTATAAAAGTTTTACTCAGTTATAGCGAAAAATATAATAGTTGTGCTTTTAAAGCGAAGAGTATAACAGTTTTACTCAGTTGTAGCGCAAAATATAACAGTTGTGCTTTTAAAGCGAAGAGTATAACAGTTTTACTCAGTTATAGCGAAAAATATAATAGTTGTGTTTTTAAAGCGAAAAGTATAACAGTTTTACTCAGTTGTAGCGCAAAATATAACAGTTGTGCTTTTAAAGCGAATAGTACAACAGTTTTACTCAGTTATAGCGAAAAATATAACTGTCATACTTTTCGCTATAATTGAAATATAATAAAAAAACTGTTCTTACATGGAACACATAATGGCTTCTACTTATTCTCTTAGAGTTATGGCGCCTTATGACAATGAACGAATTTGCTGAAACTTACTATTATGAATTTTTAGTACTTAATCTTATAAATTCTAGGTTTAATTGGAATTATGGAAAGGAACAAAGTTATTAATTGTGAAGAAAAAAAAATTTTTTTAAAAATTCTTTTTTAGTTGAAAAAATTTTTATATTTGTTTTATTCCTTAGGAAATGTTGGTTTGTATGTATGAAATGACCATTACCATGGCAAACATATAATATGAAATTACATATCAATCGGAATACAAATTAAATATTTCCATAAAAGTTAATATTTGATTTCATACGGTTATATTTACCCAAGGCCAACTGTATCCTATTTAATAGGAACTAAATTTTTACAATAACTCTGTAATATTCGTATATTAAATTTATACAATTAAAGGGAAAAATACGCGCCATTTTTATACCCGTACGAACGTATGTTCGAAGGGTATACTAAATTTGCCTTACCGTTTGTAACGCTAAGAAATAACGGTGTTAGATATAGACTCAAGTGTATGTTTTTGATCAGCGTCAAATTCTGAGTTGATTTAGCTTTGTCTGTCCGTCCGTCCGTCCGTCCGTCCGTCCGTCCGTCCGTCCCAACGATAACTCAAAAACTAATTGAGCTAAGTTCACCAAATTTTCACAAATGATTTATTGTAGTAAGTGCCAGAACCCTATTTAAATTGGACATAATCGGGGTACCGATTCGGGTAGCTGCCATACAACTTCAAAATTTATTTGGCTATATTTCAGAAACTATTAAAGCTATGGTATTGAAATTTCACACAAACGAATATATAAGTAGGGCCAATATGCCCCATAAAAGTCGTTGAAATTACTTGGCTCCTTCTGGTACCTGCCATACAACTTCAAAAGTTATTTGACTATATTTCAGAAACTATTAAAGCTATGGCATTGAAATTTCACACAAAAGAATATATTAATAGGGCCAATGTGTCTCATAAAAGTCGTTGAAATTAATTGGCTCCTTCTGGAACCTGCCATACAACTTCGAAAGTTATTTGACTATATCTCAGAAACTATAAAAGCTATGATATTGAGATTTCATACAAGTGAGTATATTAGTAGGGCCGATGTGCTTGGTAAAATTCGCTAAAATTTCTTGGCTCTTTCTGGGAGCTGCCATACAACATCAATAGTAGTTTGGCACAACCAGTATTTTGAATAACACATAGTATTGAAATTTTGCATAAATTAATATGGTAATACGGCAATTTAAAGTCATAGTCTGCCCCATAGTTAGTTATGGCACATTAGTTATTCGCACATAGGATAACAAATTCGTACGGGTATCACAGAGTTGACAAGGTCAACTCTATTTTTTTTCTCGTTGTTTTTAAAATTAAGAATTTTTCAATATCATCAAAAATTCATCTGTTTATTATATCGAAATGGAAAACACATAATATAACAATAGCATAATTATTTTTCTTATATGAAAATTTATAAGCTGTTTTGTATTTATCCATGTCTGAAAAACTCTTACTCTATATAAACACATAAACCTGATAAATTATGTGATTTATGTGGTTTTATTCACTTTGCCTTGCGGAGGTTTTCTTTTTTAAGAATATATTTTTAATTTTCGCAGCACAAAGTCATCTACAGCAAAAGGATATTATCAAATTAAAATATATTAATTATTAATATACACACATTCTTATCTATATATTTAAAATAATATGATGCCATAAGGTTTGTTTTAATGATCGAACATAATATCTAGTTATTTGTAATGACATTGATTATAGAAAATCCTTTTTTAAAATGCAAAAATATTATAAAAATTTTATGTCACTTACAGAATGAGAGACATTAAACTATTGGAAAATTTTCTTTTAGAAATTTTCATTATCATTTTCTATTTATTCTGATTATAATATAAATTTTTAATTATAATTTAATATTCGAATAATAATTTATTATTGTATTTTGAATAAAAATTAAAATTTTTTTTAATTATTGTTATATTGTTCATTGAACAAACATATTATTTCATAAATATTTAAATATTTAAGAAATTTTCATTTTATAATTATTTATTTTTGAAAATTAAATTATAAATATTTTTGTGATTACAGACAGTACAGGCAATATGAATATATAGATTAAAGAAAGAGAAATTATTTAAAATTAAATTTCTTAAAATAATAAAAATTTTTGATAGACTGATGTTAACTTTTCTGACAAGGCTTTTTGACACAAGTCATTTTACGGTAAAAAATCAACTTATCTAAAATTAATTTTAATTAAATTTAAGAAAAATTTCTAAAGCATTTAATTGAATCATTTAAGAAGGAATTCGGTCAAAAATTCAAAAGATTATTATTTTCTCAATTGTGAGGTCTTTGTATAAATGTTTTGTATACGTATAGATTTTCTAATGATGTTCTTTGATGTATCAGAAGGGTAAGAGTATTTGAATTTTGATTGAACAAAATGGGGACCTATATAGTTGAATAATTTTCACAGTACAAATATTGAAAAAAATAATTCGATGTTTTAAACCTCATTTAGTATAACAATTTTTTAAAAGTTTCTTAAACTAGAGTTGCTATTTTCTTCTTTTGATTTCTTATACCTTCCTCGATATGTAAATGCCATAATATTATAAAATAAGAGTTAAACTTGGCACTTACTCGTATTAACAAATGAGGTGACTGAATTCTACGTATTTCTTTTTAAATATTTTTACGCATATTTCGAAAAATTTACGCATATAACACGAAAAACCCTTTTATTAGGTATACAATACAATTGAATATGGTAATCACTCTTATTTCTCACCAACTTAGTTAAAAAATTCTTGTTCATATATTCAACAATACTGCGTTATTAGTTTTTGTACTATCTTCAGCAAATTTTAAAATTGTGTTGAATAAATCTTAAAACTGTTAAGATTAATCTATCACAATGTTCTCTATTCCTTTTCAAAAATACCATTATAGGTACTTAGCTGGTAAATTAATTTTAAATATTCAATATTATGATGGTGTCTACAATATCCTGGCTTCAAATTAAATCTTTATTTTAAAAATATATTGTTGTTTTTATTATTTTAAAAGAAACATTGTGGTGATTGTGGTCCCTACCAGTATGAAAAAAAAATATTTATTGTTTAATTATATTATATTAATTTTTTTTTATTTTTATGAATTTTAATATTCTTTAAATGAAATATCCTTCATGTTAAAAAATATTATTAGAAAATTTTTTTACAATAAATTAGAATATTAAATTGGCAAAAGCTTTAATTTTCAGTACAATTATTTTGTTTTTTTTTTCTCATTCAACTGCAGAATGACTAACCAGAAGTATTTTAACCATAATGTATCGTCTACAACAATATTATGTATATCATATTGTTTGCATACAAACACACATTATAATATTATAATTTGTATAGAATTTATATTAAATTCAAGAATTAAGAAAGAAAAAAACATAGCAACATTCAACCGCGGTAAACTGTGGAAATTCGGATTATTTTTTTTTTTTTTGTTATTTCCTTTCTGTTATGTGTTTATTAAAACAATTTTTTTTTTTTCTATTTTAATTTTGTCATTTTCAGTGGAACTGAAATAAATAAAAGGATATTTTTCTGTAAAATTAAAATTTTTACGCTCAGACAAGCTTAATTTTTTCTCTTTTTTTAATATCGTGATTTTTATTGTTTAATTTTCCTTTCATTTTCTTAAATACACTGGATTTAAAATATATATATATACAAGAGGCGAACGACATTATAATATCGTCCGCGAATATAGAACAAGACAAAAAAAAAATTAAATAAAATATTTTTCTGGGAAAAATTTGCTTTTTTTTTTATATACTAAAAGATTAAATAGAAAAATTATATTATTATTAAAAACACCAGAAATAAAAAAAAGAAGAAAATTGTAATAAACGAAAAATTATTACCGTTATAGAGAAATTCTTGCTTTTGTTTTTTTAGCACTTTTCCAAAAAAAAAAAAATTGAAAAAAAATGGTTATTTTGATTTGACTCTGTCCATCAGTCCATCCGCCCGTCCGTCCGTGGAAATTTCAACACCATTAAAGACAAAAAGCTAAACTGTCATACGTACATAGAACTTTAAGTAAAACCTTATTTCCGTAATAAAAAAAGGTTTAACTATCTCCTCTCTTTCTCGGACCCCATAACCCTCAAAATGCCGTTTTTCAACTATTTATAGCAGCGAAACTATAAGCATATTTCAAATTTTGCAAGCACAGAAAACTAGTGGCTAACTTTTTCTATTGTGGCATATTATATTTGAAATTTAAAATATAAAGTTTCCGTTAACATTTACCGTTATCCAAAATCCGTTTTTCCCAAATTTTTTTTATATCGTTTTTCTCCTAAACAGGCTGTAGGAGAAAATGTAAATAAAATGTAAATACGCACTAAAAAATAGTTTATTTTGCTTTCTTTTCTTAAATTTAGAAAATTTTTTCCCACCTCTAATACAAGTTATCGCCTCTCGAAATTTGTAAAATTCAAATTTTTGGCACCTTATATTTTCGGAACGGCGAGATTTTCCAAGTTTTTATAAATGTCGAAAGCTAACAGTAAATGCCGGGCCATCTGTTATAATTGTTTCTTTTAACTCACGCAATTAATCCTTAAAATCGAGCATTATGTTAATGCCTCTCTTAATTTTTTTTCCATTTTATTGCATGTAATGTTCATCCCAAAAGTATGCAATTTTTTGAAATATATTCGTATATGAATAAAAGTAGTTTTAATAATGTAGTTGATAGCTAGTGTTTTAATAATAGTATTTTCGATTCCTGAATCTAAAAATGCTGCACTACAAACCATTGGTTTGACCCAACTTTATTTTTTGTTACAATAAAGAAAATTTTTTTTTTTTATTTTGGTTTCTTGTATTTTTTTTTTTTCATGAAAAATTTCATTGTTTCAAGGTTATTTCCGCTAACAAACGATTTTTAATCCTTTTTTCATTTCAAAAGTCATTTTTCAAACAAGGATATTTTATAATATAAAAAGAAACAAGGACATTTTGATAATCTTTTAATTTAAATGAAATTTTGTTTTTTTGTTTTGAACAAATTTATAAACTGTAGCTTATATTATTATTGCTGTATATACACACATAAAATAAGGAGCTTGTTAAAGAAAATAGAAAAATTTTAAAATGTCTTCAAAATTCACAAATTTAAAATTTTTTTTTAATTATAATGAAAATTTCATATTTTCTTATAAATTATTTTTTATTAAATAATATTATGTTTTGACGTAGGGTGTGTCTATATTTTTTTTTCAGTTGAGTTTGAACAAATTTAAAGAAAATCATTTTTCTTCTTATAACTATATAAATTATTTTCTTTTTTAATTATTTTATAAAATTCTTCTACTCATAATTAATAATATTAATTTTGGTTCTTTCCATGCGAATAATAAAATATCAGCCGTATTTTATTTAGAAAAGAGAAGTTAAAATTTTGCAATACAGAATATTACTACCTCCGATGGGTGGTAATGAAAATTTATATATGGGATGTGGTTGTAATATATAAAAATTTAGTAATTAATAAAATTAAGTTTTCGAGAAATAATCCGAATTTTTAGCTATAAATAACTGCAAAAAACTTTAATTCTAAATTCGAATTTAATGTTCCAAAACAAATTCAAAAAATTAAAAAAAAAAAACTAAATATAATTTTTTTATAATTTAACAATATCAAAATTAAATAAATGCACCTCAGTTAATTCTAAAATTATGAATCCGGGAATATAAAACGGTGCAATTTTTAATATAGATAATTAAATTTTAATAACAAATTTAATTTGCTCAAATGAAACTTTTGTGAAACAGTTTTTCCTACAAATATCACAAATTTGTAATCTTTTTACACAAATTTAAAGTACATGCTTGAATAGCTCCTTAATTAAATACTTAATTTTTCTCATAAATTAATTCTGTTTTAGAAATTTATTATAAATTTACATTAAAATTGACTAAAAATTGGATTGGAAAAATTTATTAAAATGACCTTGATTTTAACTATCCCTTGTAAAAATTTTTCATTATTATAAAAGAAAAGTCATTCATTAAATGCATATTAGTTACAGTCATATAATTTTTAATATTAAATTGTTATTTCTTTCCATTTTATTAAGTTTTCGATATTTTCTATATTGAAAAAAATTCACAATAACTTAACTAACTAAATTTTTTTTTTGTTATAATTATTGTCTTGTCTGACAATATGATTTCGAATTCTTCCAAAGTAAAGTATTTGAAATAACAAAATCAAAAAAAGAAAAAGTAAATTCCTTTTACTTAATTGGATAATATGCAAATTGCTGTAATACATTTTGTTTCCATTTTTATATACATACTTACATATAGCTACTTAAAAAAATATTCGTTTCTAGTTAAATAATGATTTCTAAACAAGCACATTAAAATATAGAAAATATTTTTGATGTTAGATAAAATTTTTAAAGACAAATAACGCTAACATTACGTGCGTTTGAAATTTGGAAAATTTCGGAACAAAAGAATTAATTGTAAGGAATTTATAGCGGAAATCGGTTGAAAAATTGTACGAATTTTAAAGGGATACAAGCAATTTTAAGATAAGAAATCGAGATTTTTTGTAAAGCTGACTAGAATTTTTAATGATAACTATGAAATTATTTTTATATAAAATGAAAAATTACTCTGGTGCAGAGACACAGTTCTGTGACAGTGAAATTTTCACAATTAAATTTTCCTTAAAAATTTGGCATTGGAAACTCTGAAATCCCTTAGAATGAAACCTGGTATTAAAAAATTTTGTTTTCAGAAATTCAACACGCCATTTAAGAATGTTCTGCACTTTTTGTTTTGAAAGTTATAGAAAGTCAACAAATGGACAGAAACCCATATGGAACCTTGTTTTTTTTTTTTAAATTTGCTTAAAAAATTTTCTTAAAATGAAAACCATGCTTATTTGGTACAATATGAAAAATAAAAAATCCAAAAGAAAAACGAAAAAATTCTTTAATCTTTCAATTCAAAATTAGAAAAATAAAAAAAAAAATTGCAATAATATCCAAGAAGTTACTGAAGTAAATATTAAAAGGAAATAACAATTTTAGAAAAATTTCTTATTTTTCATTTTGAATCCTTAAAATGGAATTTCAATTTTAGATTATTATCATTTTTTGATTTTTTCTTTCTTTCTCATATTCTTTTTTTTTTTTTGTAAATATTTTAAAATATTAAAAGGATATTTAAGAATAAAATTTCAAAATGATTTCAATTTATTGTACTCAATAATATAACGTGTATGTTTGTGTGAATATGTACTTGAATATGAAAGTAAATATTACAAATTTATTATATATTTATTTATTTTTTTTTAACGTATATGACATGGCACAGTAAAATTTATGTTTATATTATTGTTATTATTATTGTTATATTCATTTTCAATATGTATGTGTACTGTGAATAATAATTTACATGAATTATGTAAAATATTTTGTGTATGTTTTGTAGAAATTTTAGTATACAAGCACTTGGGTTCATTTTATTATTTTTACGAACATATTAGCTTGGATTTCTCTTATTTTTTTTTCTCTATTTTGCAAGAATGCATTCTTTGAAATTTATAAATCTGAAAATATTATTAAATATGGATAAGTATGTACGTATATAACATAAGTGTGTGTGTGTAATTTATATTGTATACAGTATATGCAATACATATAGAATACATGTTGAATTGAATTCAATTATTTGTGAAATATTTTAAAATTATTATTTCTCATACACTTAATGTTTACTATTAGAGATTTCATATTATTAGAGATGAAGTATGCATGCACACATTTAAAAATATATTGCGGAAATCATACATATTTTGTGCTACATTCTATTATATTACTAGATTTTTTAAATCGAAAATATTTATTAATAATAAATTTACAGACTAAATGTGTTAGATTACGAATATATTAAACTTGTTTAAAAAATTATTAATAGCTCCATTCTAAAATTCTTATGTATCGACTAATTATAGTTGGTATTAACTAAACAGCTAGAGTGTTGTTGCAAAAACAAAATCGTCAACACCATTTTCTACCTAACAGTTGGTAATTTTACTTAATACCCAAAATGATGGCACGAATAAATTATGTCACTAAATTAGTTCTTTTAATGAATATTATATTTTAGTGTTTAAGATTAAATTAATATTTGTCAAAAATTTTGAAAAAAAAACAATAATATTTCTTACAGAACTTATGCTCCTAACAAATTTAAATATCCTTTTTTCGAAATCACCTACTAAATTTCTATAATTACTAAAAATTTAAAAATACACTGGTATTTCAAAAATAGTATAAAAGTTTGTCTCTGAATTCAATTTCCTTAATTATTTAAGTGGATTAATTAACATTGAATGAACGCATTTTAATTACAATGAAAAGTATATATGCTATCCTATAGGAATTTAGGAATTTCGTATACAAAATTTCTATATTCCCTACAAATATTTCTAGAATACTATTCAAAGAATACTATTCTTTATACATTCCAATACAAAAAAACACTCACAATATCTACACAAAATTTCATTCAGTATCAAAATTAATGAAATTTTATATTTCCTGTTCTGCTTTTACTCTTACGTGTTCCACCTTTTCTGAATTTATTCCAAATCAACGTTTTATTAGTGTCCACTATGCTTGATCTCAAAATTAATTACCCTAATTTGTTTGTCCTAAAAATTTTTGTAATTATATCGTTAATCTTTTTTTTCATCCCCAGATTTTTGTTAAACATAATAGACCCTCCCAATGAGTCTTATCTTTTAATGCTTTTACACTTGGACCACTATAAAAAATAAATTTTATTTAAAATCATGATGGGATTATAAAAAAAAAAGGAATGGAAAAAAAAATAAAAACAAGGGAGAAGAAAAAAAATTGATTTTAAAAATTTTGGAGTTTTTTTTTCTGTACCCTTGTTTTACCTTTTTAAAATTATAAGGCTCCTATACACCATCAGGTGTGTTTTAATATACTGTAAAAATTTTTTTTTTGTATTAGAATTTAATTATAAACAATAAATTAATTATGTTATCCGAATTTTCTTTTGATATCTTGCCAATCAATTAATTAAGATTAGAAATTTTGCGAACGATGTTTTTATGCTAGTATGGAAAACTGTTTTTGAAATTTTTAAAATATAATTGTGACATAGATAGATTAGCCTGTCTTTGACGTTCGACAAGAAAATGCACAAAATATGGTAGAATTCTTATTTAAAGGAGGCGGCATCAGCATAAAAAAAACTTTGAAACTTTTCTAATCTGAATTTTTTGTCATTTCAATTTTTTTCTTTAAAATTTGAAAATGAGCGCAAATCGAATTCCGAAAGTTAATGTAGTTTTGCATTTTGTTCGTTCATTTCAAAATTTTAAGATAATTTCAATGATCTAATCGAAAAATTTATACAAGATGAAATTGTTTTAACTATGGAAATGTAAAAAAAATATTTTCCTTAGAAATTGTTCTAAGACGTTCTTAGCAAAAATTTTAAGGCAAAATAGTACTTGAATTTTTGCAAGGGCTAAAAAAATGGGTCATTCCCGTTATTCACTCCATATTCCTGTTAATCAGAAGAAATAGCTACCCAAAATTTAATTTGCAATTTATTTTTTTTTAATTTATTTTTTTTAATCAAAAGTTTTCCTTTTTTCTAAAAAATTCATTCTGGTAAGATTTTCCCTAATTAAATTAAAAGTTTTAAAGTCTTTTCATTAATTAAAAAATTTAAAAAAAATTGCTTTAACTGTGCTATTTTAATTGTGTCCTGATTTAATTATAGAAAACTTGTTTTTCTGTAGGAAATTTTAGACAATTAATTCGAAAAATATTGTCCTGTTTCCAATTCAAACAAGTTAATAAATGTGTAACATAATATAAGATTAAATTATAGGCAAAAAAAAGATGATTTTCTCTTATTTCTTCCAATAAATTTACTCTATTCCACTCTCCACTCATAATATCAATTTTCAAAATCATTACAGTAGCATACTACAGTTTCAATACAGTAAGTCCGAATTCAACACTATATTCCAGTTCCTCAAAGCCCGTAATATATACGTATAATTTTAACGATTTCAATAAGTATTTTTTTAATTAAATTTAATTTTCCCCCCAATTTTCTAATATTACATACTCTATTTCTATTCTGTTTCATTTTTATTCTCAATTATACCCTCATATCTGAATTTAAATTGTTAACAAATATTTTTCATTTATACTTACAACTAAATCTTGGTAAATTTTCAAAGTGTTTGTTTATTCCTTTTTTTTTTTAATAAAAACATACTTTAAGTCGTTTTATGTACACAAAAGATTATATAGGATTATAAATGGTGTAAAAGGATGCATATAAATATTGTAAGTATTGGAAAAACTCACCTGAAATGAAAAGAAAAAAAAAATAATTAATATTTTTGTATTTTATAAAAAAAAAAAGAAAAAATCTGAAAAGTTGCTGATGGAAAAAGTTTATTTGCATTTTGAAATTTCGGAGAAAAACTTTTCATACTTTCAGCAAGCAGAGCAAAAAGAAAAATTTTTAGAAATTTCTCAAGCTATATAAAGTGACAAAAAATAAATACAAAGAATGGCAGAGAGAGAGAGAGAGAGTGAGAGAGAGAGAGAGTGATAGAGAGGGGAAAAGAAAGGAAGAGGAAGGGAGAGAAAATTTGTTGAAGTTGATGGCTGGAGCAGTAAAGAGGAAAGAAATGAGTGTTGCGAAAAAAAACTATGCGAGAAAACAAGTATGAAACTAACAAAATAAAATTAATGGTAAATTTAAAATGATTTTTCATTTAAAATACACTAAAAAAAAACTTAAAATTAGTAGGTAGGTAGTAGTTTTAAAAATTAATGAAAATGTTAATGTATCGCAGATTATACTATTCATTTCCGATGTTTATAAGGCAACAACAGAAGAAGGAAACAGAAAAAACAAAAAGAAAATAAAACTTTTTTAAGCTCTGTGATTTTTTCCATTTAATGGTCTTAGGCGCTTATTTAAGTCAAAAAGAAAATATTTCATTCTCTTTTCATTTTAATTTTTGAAAATTAAAAAGTTTTAGGAAAAATCAAATCGAAACAAGAAATAAGAAAAACTTTTTCTTATAAAAAGTTTTTTTTTTTTAAATTTTTAAATTTTTTCAAAAATGAAAATCCAAAATCATCCTTGAAAATCTATTTTTTTTTTTAATTATTAAATTTTGATTGTAGCAATATGCTAATATGCGAAAGAGTGTTAGAATTGTTTTAATTTTATTAAGAGGAAAACCTGCAGAAAGTTGAATTAATCTTTACTAACAAACTATCGTTTAAAGCGTGATAGAGGCAAATTAATGAAAACTATTGAGTAAAATAGAAACAGACGAAAAAAAAAATAATATTAGAAATTAAAAAAAATTAATATTTTCATCGGGTTTAATCGGAAAGAAGATTAAGAAAATATTGAAGAATCAAATTAAAAATATTTGAAAATTAATAATTGCCTTTTGTTGGAATAGAAATTGTAAACTTTCATTGAAAATTCTGTATAATTTCAGACCGTTTGCGGGGAGAACCTGAGGTATTGAGGGACCAAAATTTTATGATGTTATCGAAAAATTATATCAAATGTTTTCAAGAACTTTTGAGTGATATACGCAATAGCAATATGAAAAATGACACATGAAGAATTTAAAATATTGGCACATTACAAAGTTAAAGCTGTAGTACATTTGAGACTAATTAAAAATTTATCTTAAAAAATTTAGAATTTAGTTTTAAAATTTTACACTTTTAATTTATACTAATGCTATTTTTAAAAGAGAAATTATTGCAAATTAAATTTTAATTCTTTATGGAATTTTTCAAACGAATTGCAGAGAGTGTTAACAATTGTAGAGAATTTTTATTACACATTCTTCTCAATTACATATTTTATTAAAAAGTTTATTCCATTTTGAATTTTTTTTTTTTTTGCATTTATATTCAAAATAATTTCATAAGTGTACATTATTAAAAAGTTTACTCTTTTTTTGGGTAAATTTTTTTTTTTTTAACTTTTCTAATGTTTTCCACAAAAAATTAATTTTTAAGTAACACCTACTTTTTTTTGAAAATATTTTTTTTTTTTTAAAAATATAATATAATTTAAAATTTAATTCCCATTGGAATAACAAAATAATATTAGTGCCTGATTCCACAACGGTAAACATAATAAAAAAACATTCTAATACACACACACCCATATACGCCATTATGTTTGATATATGAATTTAAAAATTCAAGTCAAGTGCTAATTTGCATATCAACTTTAAAAAGGATTTTTTTTTTTTTATTTTTTATTGTTTTTACTTTGTGGTTTTTGATTATAATATTCAAATTTTTTTCTCTAACAAAAATTCTTTTTATTAGAATAATTTTTTTCTAATTAACTTAATACCAAAATTTGGTATTTGAATAAAGTCATTTCTATTATGTGACAAAAATTGTGATCTTATGTGACGTGATAATTGTGTAATTTAATTTAAAATTAGGTTGTCACTTTGATAATTAACAGAATAGATATTATATTAGAGCTCATGACTTTAGAGCTCACTGTATAATGAGCCTTATTCTAGTTGTCGAAGTAGAGCGAGAATTGTCGGGGAATAGCGAGAAAATGTGTTTCAGCCATATTCAAGTTGTCGTTCTGATGCGAGATATGTCGTAGTGAAACGACGTTTTTTTGTCGAAAAGTATTTAACAAGTGACAAGCAAGAAGGATACACTAAAAATGCAAGTTAAAACAAAACAATTTAACAAAATCATAAAAAAATTAATTTTATACATAAATTAAGTCATAAAATATATAATTTAATTTTTGTTTTTAGCGTGAAAGTATTTATAAATTTGAAGAATTGGAAATTTCATGACAGGGCACGCCTTTTACGGGTACTCGTTTTTCCTTCGAATATATTCAGTAAATATATAAAGGCCTCCTTTGGAAGTCTGTAATAGTTTATAAATCTGTGAATAAAATAAAATGTTTGCACATAATTTACTAGAAAAAATTTGGCAAATCCAATGGATTAGAGCTGTCGTTAATCTTAAATCTTTCGATCCTTAATTGTTGTTTTTTTTTTTAATTTCATCACTACCGAAATGAGATGCATTCTTAAACCATAATGCAAATGACATTTTTTATTATTTAAAAATACAAATATATACACTGAAAATTTTTTTTAGTTTGAACTTTACTCGCCGAAATTTCTTTTTAAAATGTATCAATTTCACTTGCAACGTTTCATTTTCGATTATTTCTCGCACTCACGTCACTCGACAACCAGAATACCGCATTTCAAATGATGTCACAGCGATAACGACAAATGTCACGTAAGTGACGCGACAACTAGAATAAGGCTCAATATTTTCATTATTATAAGGAAGGATTGCAATTATTTGATTGGGTTCTATTATGAAATGACACGAGTTTTCTATTCAGTCCAGCTTATAAATATAAATTTTTTAATTCATCACAATAATAGGATTCTCTGATTCCAAAACTTAAAAATTGCACAATGATATTTAATATTATATTTAAAATTTTTGAAATTTTAAATTAAAGAAATTTTGCTAAATTTTTATGAAAAATTAAACATTAATTTAATTTTTATATGATTTGAAATATTCATTATCAATTAGCTTGAGAAAACGTAGTATAATGCAATGCTTTATACGAAAATTCTATAATTATTAAATACCATCCATATTTTGAAAAAATTAATATTGGGGGTCAACGAGCAGGCAAAATTACTCAAAACGCTTATTGTAAAGTCTCACAAAAATAACAAGACCGTCATCAGACTTATAGCAGTTACAAAATCATAAATAACTCCAGCAGAGTTTTGGATATCAGAAATAGTAGAAAATATCAAATTTCTTTAAATTTTTCATGTAAATTTACCATTTTTACTTTAACAGTAATTTTGTACATTTTATATTATTCAGTGTGTTCTTGTTTGTGTGTAATTTTATTATTATATTATTATTATTTTTCATTCTTATTATTACTATTGTTTTTATGATAATTTTCATGATTATTTTTTTTTTCTTCTTAAAAACGATTTTTCAAATTATCAATCACCGTTAATAGCTTTTGCGACAACCAAATACATTGTCATTCTCTATAAAAATTATTACGTACGCAATCTATATTCATACCATTATTATTTCTATCTCTTTTTTTTTGAAATTCAATGTTTTCTCCTTGGATTATTTCTCAAGATAAAATGCATATGTATGTATATGTACATACGTATGTAATATTAATCGAACTCTTTATCAATATTACTCAAGGAAATGCTTATGGGAAAAATCTACAGTTAAAATATGAGCAAATATTTTTTATGTTTGTTTTAATTTTACTTTGTTTTTAGCACATTTCCAAAAAATTTTGATTAGTTTCAGTATATTCACCCGTCCGTGGACATGTTTTTAAAAAACACTTTACTTTCTGAAAAATAGAGAGCTGAAATTTCATGTATAAACAGATTTTCACCGTTCAAACTCAAGTTATAGCCCCTCAAAATCCTAAAAATACCAATTTTAACTATTTTAATGAACAAAACCACAAGCATTTTTTAAATTTTATAAGCGCAGAAAAGTAGTGCCTAGCTTCTCGTTGAATTCAAGAATCCTTGAAGAGCATTCCTTGAACGCTTCTTTCAATTTTTTTCGTTGTATTTCAAAGATTGCATACACCGCTCATCCTAATTACATGCAATTTTTCGAATATTTTAATTAATGAAAGAAAGTTATTTTAATAATATTTGTAATATTGGTTGTTTTTAAAACCAGTATTTTCAACTGTTAAAGGGAAAAGTGCTACTTTTCAAACCATTGATTTGGCCCAACTTTATTTCAATAATAATTTGGAACAGTGTTATGGAATATGGAAAATGGTAAATGAGTAAAATAGAAATTGAGGAATAGAAAATACTGCTTATATTTTATGTACTCGTATGTATAAATAACTATATGTAATATCTTTCAATAGAGAATGTGTCATTTTATAATTATATGTAGACTCGTAAGGAAATTCATCATTTGTATAATTCTGTAATAGATACTTATAAAATATATTTTAGTAATTATTGTTGTAAATTTAAATGACATTTACTGTCACAAATAAATTTCAATCGCATCGATGGATATTATGGCACGGGTTCTTATTCACTGAAGTTCTGTAATTTAATTCTGCCACTGAGGAGTAACTCTGGATTTATACCCATAATTTTCCATGGGTACATGTTAGAAAATACCGATACGTAATATTATTCTTTTATTAAAATGAGAATCGAAAGTTCTTAGAATATGGGAAAAATGGTAGGAATTTTTTTTCTCTGAAAATTTTAAATTCCAATAACAATTCAATTTATTTTAATGTAAATAGAAATACTAATAAAATAGTGAATAGAATTAGTTTATAAAATATTAAAATAAAGAAAGTACGGAGTTGTTGTGCTATTAAACATAATCTTTCTCGTAAACAGTAACTATAATATTTCTTGATCTTGATACATGTCGTAAGTTTTAAATTTTCCATAATTTTAAAATACACATCGTTTTACTGAAAATAATACAAAGAACCTATTCGAATTGATTTCTAATCCCTTAAAAAAATTGTTCTTTTGTTTTAATATTTTTTTCTTGTAATTTTTTTTGAAAAATCTCTTTTGCAATAAATTTATATTGTATACGTGCATAATAATATAGGTGTTTTCACATATGTGTACAATAAATATTGTAAATGATCAGTATATAAAGGTATTAAAAATATTCTTTTAATATGTTTTAATGGCGTTCAGCAGTTTGTATCTTCAACTATATTATGTATATATATAATATCTATAAATATTATGTAGATATTATGAAAATTTTCAATTTTCATGATGTTTTCCAATTCATTGAATATTCTATGTAAATAAATATTATCATAAATTTTCATAAAATTTACATACATACATAAATACATTCATATTCGATATAATATTGTATATAAGTAATATAGAAAAAATTTTCTTCTAGAAATTTTCCTACCTACCATACGTATGTATGTAAATTGTATGAAAAATCTGTATTGTTTATTTTTGATTCTTTTCCTAAAATCTTTTCGGAGATAAAAAAAAAAAATATGGAAAATTTCAGATAATTTTTTTTGCTTTGTATTTTTTTATTAAATAATATATATATACATATATATATATAAATATTGTAGGTAAGTACATCTATACTCCTTATCCCTTTCATATTCTCCTCCATCATAAACTTTTCCAAGTATGATTTAAGTATATACTAAAGACGGAAAAATCATATTTATTTAGGTATCAGGGTTAATAATATTATATTATGTGAATGAATTTTCTTCAAGATTTAAGATTAATCGTAATCATAATTGATATCCATGACATTGCAAAAAATTTATAAATTAATCCAAATATTTTAGATAAAAAATGTTATTGAAAATTCAATATTTTTGGGCTATACTCTACAATATTGAAATTTATAAATTTTAATTGAAAAATCTTCTTCTTACAATAGGTTTTTGTAATTTTCCATGTTTCTTTCTTGTATTATTAAATATTAGAATCAAAGATTTCATTTTATATTTAAATCATTTATCAATTTTTACAAATTATACTGATTAACATTCAAAAATATTCATGTAAATTATCGAAATTGAATTGAATTTGTAAAATTTCATGTTAATTTTAATAATTAGGTATCAATATTTTTCTAATAATAAATTTCTACATAAATGTAAACATAAATTACTTAAAAATAGCTCTAGGCAACCATATTACATAATTATTAATTGAGAGAAAATATTGTATAATAAATTCTTTTTAATAGTTTTTCAATAGGAAAGTATGAAGCAAGTGTACGAGTACTGGTATTAATATTAATTTTAATAGAAACTTTAATTTTTCAGAAATCAGTAGTTTGATGGGAAGAGTAAATTATCACTACTTCGTTATCAGAGCTTGAAATAAGCTCTTTAACTATCTCTCTTAAGAATGAACAAATCACATCTTAAGAATAATCCCGCAACATCTCTAAATTTATAGATTCGAGTTAATTGTATTCAAAGCTACGTTATTTTTATAATTAGAAATTAAAGGCTGACACATTTTGTTTTATACTAGTATTGTTTTTAAGGCAAGACTTTTAAGGTGAGACTGAAAAATAAATTTCAAATATTAAGAATTTCTTTTTATAAAATTGGTATGAATCGAAATCTTGCTGCAACTGATTTGAGAAAACCGTATACGTAATTCAATATTTCCCGGTATTAAATTTAAATATTTTTTGAGTTTGAATGATATCCCAAAATATCGTGGAGTTGAATTTCAAATTTGTTTTTCTTCAATCTCAAAAAAAAAAAAAGTCCGAAAACTGAGCTCAGAAAATTTTCAATTACAATTTCGTAACATGATTTTGGGGCAAAATATACAAAAATATTTTTGGACTTTCAACTGCATGCCTAATTAAACGATTCACAATTTTAAGATGTTGCGGTATAATTTTCAAAGTGTAAAATTATTAATTCAATTGCAAATGCAAAGTAAATTGTGCACATACTCTTTGTTTTCCTATCAGGTTAACGCTTGAGAATAGTTCCCATTTTAAAGAAATTCTCATAAATTTGGTTTTTTCAACATTTGTGATTAGAAAACTGAATTTTATGAATACATACATATTATATTTTTATCTTTAGTATTGCGGTATTAATTTGATAAAATTATAAATGGCACAAGTATTAAACAAAAACATGAAAATGTGTCAGAACCTGAGAACAAGTTTAATAAATTGTAAATATGTACTTTTATACTCATTTATAAAAATAATATAAATTATTATTATTTATATTTGTGTGTATGTTTATCCATATTGAGATTTTAAGGAAGAACAGAATGAGCGAAAAAAAATTCGTAAGAACAAAAGAAATCAAACAAAAAAATTATGTTTTTTTTTCATTGTTTAACGACCTGTAAATTTCTTTTTGCAGGTGATTACAATCATGTTCATCGTACATGTTTTGTATCACTTTGTTTTTTACTCTCCCCTGATATCAAATTTGTTCTCTTTTTCTCTTTACGTCAATGTTATATAGTAGCTGTGGTAAATGTTAATTCTCTAATTTTTCTTCTCTTCTCGCATTTTTTATTCTAAATTTACTTATTTTTGATATTTTTGTTTTACAATATCCTTTAATACTTTTTTATATTGTGTACTCGTATGATTGTGTGCGTATGTTTATAAATTAGTTTTGTTGTTTTTCTTTTTATATATTATTTTGTTTGTAGGAAGTGTTAAAAGGTAAAGATGCTTACTATATACTTTTTTTTCTCTTGAAAAAATTGTAACAACATTAAGTAACTGAAAAAATAAAATAAAAATAAAAACTAAATAATAAGAAGAAGAAAAAAATTGGAAAAAAAAAAGTGAACATTTTCTCTTACTCGACTGCTCTTGGAAAAATTATTTTTCACTCTTAAAAAGTTTAACATAACGCAAAAAATAAACATTTATTCAAAATTCTTGAGGGATTAAGATAAAAATCTTGGCATGCAAAAGATTTTTACTGCCAAGGGATTAAAAGGAAAAAAAATAATGAAAACAAAAAAAAAGAATATTTGTCTAAATTCGATTTTTTTCTTCCTTCTTACTTTGCTTACATTGTTGTTTTTTTCATAATGCCATTACGAAATTTATGTTAATCCTTAAAGTAAAACTGGTAAAATAAACACTTTATTTATAATATTTATATAAAAACTTATTTTTTTTTTCTTGTACATAATAATATGTTAGAAGGCTTTATACATATGGTTGCATTTTATTGAAAAATTAAAGAATAAGTAAGTATTTTAAATTTATTTTTTTTGTTTTTTCCATACAATTAATAAGAGGAAAAAATTTATTTTAAAAATTGGGCTGCACTGATAGATAACAACAACACAACAAAAAATGTATTAGTGCAAATTTTTTCCGCATAATAATTTAATTAATTTAAGTTAAAAACCCTCACTTACAGAAATATGGGAATGCAATATAAAATATCCAGAATTTATAGCATATAGGAACCTAAATAATTATAAAATATGAAGCCTGAAATCACAATTTTTTTGCTTAAGAACGTACATTTAACAACTTTTGGAAACTTTATGATCTCTACTACTATGTCATCTAAGTAATTGAGGAAATAAGACACAATAGAGCAAAACTAATGGTTAGTTAATTCGACTTGTTTTAGGAATTTATAACCATCCATGTGCGTTTTAGGTTCTCTTAAAATCCCCCACTTTTGATAGGTCTGACGAATGTTTGGGTCCACCTATTTTTGTCTTCACAAGAAATTTAAATGTATAATAAATTTCGCAAAAAAAAATTTTTTTTTTAAAAATAACTTTTTGAAAAATTGCATATTTATAGGATAAAAATTAATTTTTGAGTTATCTACCTAATTTACATTAATTTTAGTTGTACTAATGATAACATTTCTTGCAAAAATGAATAATAATTAAAATATGATTAACAATTATTAACATTATTTATTACTTACATACATACGTATAACTGTTTTACGATTTTTATATATTTTATTTTCGTTATTAAAGTTATATTATTGAATCATAAATTAATTCTCATTATATAGGTACATAATTATTTTTATTGTACATTTAAAATATTTTTTTTATCCAATAATTTTCTCTTTTAAGATTCTGTTAATGTGAAATAATTATCATTTATGAAACACCTTTATTTTCAATTTACACCATGCGGTGTTTTCAACATTGGTTTTTTTTTTGTGTTTTATTTTCAACATTAAATTAATAATTATTTTTTTTTTATGTATTCTCATTTTAATTTGTTGTTTATTATAAAATTTGAGAATTTATTCAACTTAAGTGAAAATAAACAGCAGAGAAAGAACGAATATTCATTTACATAAGCTTGTAGTGGAAAAATGAAAAAAAAAATTTCACTCTCATGTACACTTTTTTTTTTCTCTTTCAATAATTTTACTTTTGCTCTTGGTAAAATTTAAAAAAAAAGGAACAGAAAATAAAAAAATAAAATAATAATAATCAAAAAAAAAATAACCTTTAAACCAGAGAATTACAAAATGGCAGTATTTTAGATTAAAGATAAGAAACGTGAAATAAATAAAATAATAAAGTTGGGTCAAACCAATGGTTTGTATGGTAGCACTTTTCCCTTCAACAACTGAAAATTCTGCTTTTATATACAGTCTATGTATACCTATCACACTATTAAAATTATTTTCATTCATATACAAAACTATTCCAAGGATTGCATATATTTAGGATGATGCATATATGCAGTCTTTGAAATAAAGCAAAAATTAATATAAAAAGGCGTTAACATAATGCTCGATTTTAAGGGTTAATTGTGTGAGTTAAGAAAAATAATTATATTTTTTAATTTCATGGAATTTACCGTTAGCTTTTTGCGTTTATAAAAATTTGGAAAAGCTTGCGGTTTCGGAAATATAAGAAGTCAAAAATTCAAATTTTACGAATTTCAAGAGGTGATACCTTGAGAGGGGGTGGAGATGGAAAAAAATTTTCTTCTAACGAAATGAACTATTTGTTAATGTCTAAAAGCTCCTAAAATTTCAAGCTTCTACAGGCTGGGGTCTAGAAGAAAAATGACATCAAAAATTTGGAAAAAAAGGACTTTAGATAACGGTAAATTTGAACGGCCATTTTGTTTTTCTAAAGTTTAACTATAGTATATCGCGCTAGGGGAAGCAAGCTACTGCCTTTCTGCGTTTGCAAAATTTCAAAAATGCTTATGGTTTCATTGCAACAAATATTTAAAAAAGGCCATTTTTAGGGTTTTGGGGGGGTATAACTTCTAGAGGGGAGGAGATAGGTAAAAATTTTGTTCTACGGATATAAGTTTCTAGTGAAGATCTATGTACGTATGAAATTTCAGCTTTCTATCTTAAAGGCTGTAGAAGTTTTGTAAACAAAAAAAGTGTCCACGGACGGACGGACGGACGGACGGACAGAGTGAAACTAATAAGCACTTTTTTCAAAAATTTTTTTGGAAAAGTGCTAAAAATGAAGGAAGGGAAAAAAAAGCAGCAACAAAAAATTTTTTTTTTTAATTTTTCTCTTCATACTAATCTAATTTTGTTCAAGCTTCACTCTTCAGCTTACATAACGGTATAAGTTATATTATATGTATTATGTAAATTCTATAGAATTAACGGTTTAGTAATAATCGTAAATTAATTTTTAAAAACAATATTTCATTTATAATGTCACCGTTTAAAAAAAAATTGCAATTTCGGAAAAATTAGGGAAAAATAAATTTTTATATTTAATTTTCTCTTTTCAATTTATTTGCTATGTTTTTCTTTTTTTAAATTTTTTGTATGATTTTGTTCTTAACTACAAATAATATTGTGGATTAAATTAATTTTCCTGAGAGTCAATGTTTACAGTGCTCCACACCACTTAAAACAAAAAATTCTTATATTTGGAGAGAGTAGCAAAGAGAATGCTGCGGACTGTATTACAGAAGATTGAAATATTTTATACATACTTCTACAATTTTAATGGATTTAAATATAGAATTAAAAAATAAAAATATTAAATTGAAAAAAAAAAAAACAAAACTCGTGATTCCCTTTTAGGTTCTTTTTTCCTATCCAATGGTTTATTTTCGCTTGGTGGTCATTTTTCTTTTGCGTATAATATTAAAGTATGTTTATGCGCGTTACTTAATCGCCTCCGGTAATTATTAATAAATTTTCACATTTTTCATTTTTTTCTTCTTCTTTTTCTTCTTCTTTTCTTATATGGGGGTGATTATGTTATTTTTATTCTTTGTAATATTATTGTTATTTTGCAGAAACAAATAATATTGCGTATGTTAAATGTTTTGCAGTGATGTTATAATTGTATATATATAAAATTGTATATATAAAATGTAAATCTATACATGTAGGAACTAACACGTGTTTATGAATCAAGAAAAATTTGGATTATAATATGCATATATATAGAAATATTGTTATAAAAAATATGTCCAAATTTCAAGTTACTACAGCAACTATATTATTATAATAAGGAAGAAATTCTTTGAGTTTAATGTCGATGATGAGAGCACACAAGGAAGATTATGAATAATAAAAAAACAAAAATGGAAAAATTATTAATTTTTTCTTGTTGTTGAAAATAATATTAAAATTTTCGAAAATTATTACTTTTTTTTTTGTGTTATTGTCCTTTCTCATGGTAACGTTAATATTTTGTTTTTTTGCTGTGTTATTTATATTTCTCTTCTTTTACAATATTATACAGGACAATACGTCGTCCTATAGGTAGTAATTAATGATATAATGAGGGAGCAAAAAAAAAGGGAATTTATTACACGTATGCCCGGATAATATGAAATAATTATACATGTTTCTGGTAGCTTTAGTTAAAAAAATGGAAAAAAAAGTAAAAATAAAAAAAGTAATATTTTTGTTGTTTTTTTTGTTTTGAATTTGGGGTAAAAAAGCGAATATTTTATATTTTTTTTTCTTTATTACAAAATTAAAATTAAATTTACTTTTTTCTTGTTTTTTGTATTCGGACAAATTTTTTGTTTTTATGGAATTTATTATTTGTTATAATTATGGTTCAGTAAACACATAAGAGTTTAATTGCAAAAGGGAGCCAAAAAAAAAAGTATACAAATTGAAAAATCAAAAAAAAAAACCAAAGTGATTTAAATCTCTAGTGTTTTGAATACAAAAAAAATTTTTAAATATAATGAATCTACACAATATAAAATTTTTTAATTGAATATTATGTAAATTATATGGAAATTTTTTAGATAAAAATTGATTTATAAGAACATTTCTTTTGTGAAATTTTATAAAAATTGAAATTTTTATTTATTTGAGTAATAAAATAATAAAATATAGAAATAAATTTTATAAAATACAGTGACACTAGAATTAGTATAAATGCTAAAAATAAATTTTAAAAAATTAAAATACAGGAAGGATAATCCGATATGTTTGATGTGGAAAGATGTTCGAATAAAAGTAGGCCCATTTATTGAATGAGATTTAATTGTAAACGTGAACACGTTAAAATTTAACGAAATCTAATATACCTATTCTAATTTAATAATATTAATAAATAGGGTAACAGTTACTTTTATGTATTAATATTACAATTAAAAATATTTAAAAATGTACCTACTGATTTTTCTTAAAAAAACTTTTTGTGTTATACGATATATTAAAAAACTAATTTTGTGGCAACAATATCATGAATTTTTAATATTATTCAATTTTATTAAATTTATTATTTAAATTTATAACTAAAAAATTGTGTATCAATTTATATTTTAAACTATGAATGTGGTAAGAGTTTAAAAATGATCTTAAGAATAAGAATTATTTGTGATTTGTACTATATTTGTTTACGAACACC